>NW_019384417.1:926418-956086 GCF_000671375.1 Centruroides sculpturatus | reverse complement strand
TAATTAAATCGCGAGTGCTGCTGTTTTCTTCCGGAGATAGTTACCTTTGTTTTGCGACGTAATAAAAATGAAGTTTCAAGAACAGCGCTGCAACATTAAATTTTGTCAGCGTTTAGGTAAAACACCTACGGAGACTTTAAAATTGTTAAGAAAGGTGTACAGTGATTCTACCATGGCGAAATCGAAGGTGTACGAATGGCATCGGCGTTTTAAAATGGGACAAGAATCCCATCGCAGACGATGAACGCTCTGGCCGATCTTCGACTTCACGGAACGAGGAAAATGTTGAGTTAGTCTGTCAATGTGTTCGCAAAGATCGTCACCAAACTCTTGAAAAAATCGCTGCGGCTACTCACTTATCAAAGACTAGTTGCCAGCATATTTTAACGGAAGATCTTAACATGCACCGAGTGTCTCAGCACATTGTCCCTCGACTTTTGACTTCTGAACAAAGGGAAGAACGAATGAGAATATCGGATGATTTAATCGACAAAGCCAATAAGAATCCATCATTTTTGAACCACATCATAACAGATGATGAAACGTGGTGTTATTTATTTAATGCTGTTTTGTGTCATCAGATGAGGTGAGAGCAGCATCGCAGGAGGCCTTACGGGAGGTTTCAAAAAAATGGCTTCCAGCAGTGCTTCCAGAAGTTATACGACCACTGGAAAAAAGTGTATCGTCGCCCAAGGTAATTATTTTGAAGGTGGTTGTGCATCGGCAATATAAACTTTTTAGGGTAAGGAATTTTATGCCAAGTCCCCAAACTTTTGGATCGTACTACGTATTATCAATTGCAACTGATGGAGCACCAAGTATGAAAGGTGAAAAGAAAGGTTTTGTTTCTATGTTTAAAAAACAAATTTTGCATGACGTTTTTCTTTTCACTGAATAATCCATCAAGAGGTACTTCCTTTGGAAAGGTTTGTTTGCAAACTTTTCCGAAGAAAATAACATTAGTTACATACTTGGTTGTACAAATTGCGAACAAAATAATGGTAAGACCACTATATCATCAGCAATTTTGTGAACTTTTTACAAAGTCAATAGCCAATATTCTGATCGTCTTTTACACAATAAAGTAAAGTGGCTTTTTAGAAGAGCAGTGTTAATGTGATTTGGTGTTTGCATTGAAGAAATAAAATTATTTTTAAACCAAAAAGATCTCAAATACGTTTAGCTCAATAATCACGATTGGTTACAAAAATTTTATTTTATGGTGGACATGACCTCACAGTTAAACACACTAAACAAGAAATTTCAAAGGAAGGGAAATACAGCTATTTTGCTTTTAGAAGTACTTGCTTTTGAACAAAATTGTTTGTTTATTGCAGACTTAGAGAAAGGCACATTGCTACATTTTCCTGTGTTGAAGAAATATCAACAGGATCATATTTCAATAGATTTAACACATTTTGTACAAATAGTGATAAATATGAAATCGGAATTTGGTGAGAGATTTAAAGAGTTTAGAAAGGAAAAAGCAACCTTATCATTTTTATTGAAACCACTTGAAATTAATTCTACCAATTTGAATTTTTCACCTTTTAGTGATATTGATCAAGCAGTTTTTCAACTAGAACTAGCAGATTTAAAAATCAAGGAAATGTGGAGTTCAAAATTTGTAAATCTTAAAAGTGAATTAGAAAATTTAGAGAGACAGAAATCTATTTTTGCTGCACAGCATAAATGGTCTGAAATCAGCTGAACAGTGTGAGTCTGATGTCTTGTTTGAAAATAAAAGTAACATCATATTTACTGAATTTTGACAAACTTTCTCGAGAAATTCAGCAACAAAAATCTCATTAGAAACCATATATTGTTCTTATTTTTTATGAAGTTCTCTATTTTAACTTTTTTATTCATACAAGGTAATATTATAATATATTTGAAATCTCAGCATACTGTTTGACTGAAGAAAAATGTTAATTTATATGTAAGAATGTTTAAAATCACTTATTTTTTACTTTAATTAATAATAATATTTTATAATTATAATTATGGCTATTGTAACATTGATGATAAATAATTGAATTGCAGTGTATTCTATTACAGCACATTTAAGCAAAGCACAAATAAACTCATAAACTCAACTTTTTAGGTTCAGTTTTCAAAAATCTATATTTCATATTTCAAGTTGCTGACTTGCAGCTGTATTATTTTGGTAAATATAATTCTAAAAATGGCTCTTTATGAAAAAAAAGCATCCCTGACTTAGCCAATCATTTTGTAGACTGTACTTAGACGACGAAGAGAACATTGTCCCATTCATTCAAAGTTTAATGTCAATGTTTTTGGCACCATTTTAAATTGGCTTTTCTGTGCACAGGAGTCAATGGAACACAATGTACTTGGCATAAGGCAAAAATACCATTTGCTTGAAGATTCCTGTAAATAGTTTGTTGTTAATATCAGTTGCCATAGTAGTAACTATCTGGTATATATGGTAAACATGTCTACCAGATATTTTTTGTTACATGCTATTAATGTTAAATATTGGTCCTGTTTATAGGCAGTAACTCTTAGACATTCACTTCCTGGTTGACATTCAGCAATTGCTCTTTGAAATCTGGCCGAAAGTCTAAATAAGACACTGCAATACATTCAGAGCCTTGGGTACATCTGTTCTTGAGTGGCTTGCTCCTAGTCTTCCAATAATTATTTTTTTCATAAAATTGTCTGTGAGAAACCAGGTGGTAAAGAGAGAGTCAAACTCAAGACCTCTTTTAATGGTGATGGTCTGCTGAAGACTGCTCATGTTGTCACTTGGATGGCTAGGAGGACAAAACGTCAAGTAGGGAGATCGCATTGAGTAAGTCAATAGGGCATTGGCGATACATGAGTGAGAGCAACCATTTTAAAATTCAACAAGTTTAATAGAAAAATAAAATATAAGATACAATATACAAGCAACGGATACAATTATAGTTATGCATTACTACCACTACAGGTCAATGACGTAGACTACAGGCATTTATAATTATTACTAATGGCCCTAACTCGTATGCTAAATGATTGAGAGAGAGAGTTTACCATCGAGAGTATAATACCTTGATACTTGGTTTCTGGATCCTGTTCATTCGATGTTGGTAAGATGATCATGGGTCTAGTCAAGGTAATTTCCGGATGACCCATATCTGGATGGGAGTGGGGGGAAAGACAAAGTCACAATTCACCAAGTCAAGTCTACTCCTCAGGGACTGATCACCCCAACAGTAGGGCATGCTGTCATTATATGGGTATTTAGCATGGGAACCTGATCAGGTGACCGTTTGTTTGGTAGCGCTGACATGATTGTTTGTTAGCAATTGTTTATAGGTTTTCTGCTTTAAAGTAAGTTAATCATCAACTTTCTCACATTTGACAGTCAACTGGTATAACATATTTGTGCTAATTTTGTGGGTTGATGTCTTTTTGACAGTTATGTTAATATTTGATATTCTCCTGTTCTTATTCTGTCGGAACTGGATGGAAAAAAGGGGAAAAATTTTAAAGCTTCTCTTTTTCAAAAAAAAAAAAAACAGCCTCTGTATCATCACATTTATATGGTGTCTTTATCTGGCATCATGGTATCTTTATCTGTCAGTCATACAGTAAAACAGTAACCATTGTCAGTAGTTAACCTTAACAGAAACAATGCCATGCTATTTCTGTATTTGTGGAAACTGCATACTTTGAATAAACTTATGATTTTTAATGGAACATTCAACTGTATTCTATTTTTAGGTAATAGTGATAGTAGGGCTTATTAATAGGTATTTATTGTCTGGAAATGTTCATAAAAATTTACTGATGCTTAGTTTATTTTTTGTTTTTTGTTAAGATCAGATGATTACTTTTATTGTTGGACATGAATATGAAATAAATAAATATATACATATATTTTAATACACTCATGTCCCAAAAAATAAGAATAATCATTTAATGTATGTATTTATATAATAATAAATATGTTCTAGTAAATTAGAATTTATATTATAAATTCTAATTTACTAGAATGATATGATGATCTAGTAAATTTTGTGAAAACCATTTTTTTTCCATAGATGTAATAGTTT
The DNA here is from genome assembly GCF_000671375.1 of Centruroides sculpturatus. Classification (NCBI taxonomy): domain Eukaryota; kingdom Metazoa; phylum Arthropoda; class Arachnida; order Scorpiones; family Buthidae; genus Centruroides; species Centruroides sculpturatus. The sequence goes on along the minus strand of NW_019384417.1, from coordinate 952,025 downwards.
ATCAATTGCAAATTTAGATTTTTGTCATATTTCTTGAACGCATTCCTCAAATTTTAAGAAAATGCTCTTCTATAGACATTAAACAAATAATTTATTCAATTAATTAACTAAAATAATTAATTTAACTTAACTGATATTTAGATAATGTTTTGATTTGTAAATATGTACTGTACAGTGAAACTTCTCTAAAGCAGACATCCTTTCTTAACAGATATTTTTTTTTTGTTATGATTGATGTGTTGCTCTGTCTTAAAGGACACAATAGATTTTCATTGGTTTTTGCAATTGACTGCAACTGCAAAAATTTTTTGTTTGAAGTTTTTGCAGTTGCAGTCAATTGATGCCAAAAACTTAATATTGTATGGTGAGTTTTTAAAATCAGTTTGACTGCACTGTTTTATTATGACATAGTAAAACTTTTTATGTTGACTAACTTGCTATTGTGGGAGTTTGCTTTGTGTGTCTGTTTACATCAGTTTGTAGGAAGCATGTGCACTTTACACCCATAATTAGTAGAAATAATGCTTTCCAATGCACTAACATTTTTCATATTATTCACTAACTTTTGTCATTTTTACCTTCTTTCTCTTTTCACATCCTCTGTATGGATGTGATGCAGCATTTTCAAAAAGCAGTTTCCTATTTTGGCACAACATTTTCTTGTTCAGCTGTTCCAGTTACTTTGTCATAATTTGTCATCCAGACTTTTCTGTTTCATTTTTCATTCAATTTCAAATTTTGTAAAGTTTATATTCTTGAAACAACTTGGCTTGGGCACCTTAAAACATCTTGGTTTGGCAGGCTTCCAATTTACCAAGGGTTTCTTGCACTTAAAACTGTTTTTAATTCTTTTGCTACATTGCTACCAGAACACGATTCATGCTTGAAGCAGAGTTAAGAAATGTGTCTAAAGAATGCAAGCGAACAATCTTTTTTGTGATATTCAGAAATTTCACATTCTCTTTNGTATATTTTTTTATTGTTTTTATATTTTTCAATATATTTATTTTGTTTGTACAAAATAAAAAAATAATTTTTTACGATACAATAGTCTTCGTTAGGCTTAACATCGACGAAAATTCAACGCGAAGCGACACGCAACGGAGAAAAATTTACATCGGATACATTAAACTATTTTTTCGTACACAAATCGGTTATCCGAAATATCAGTTATATGAACAACCCCAGTCCCCAATTGATTCGGAAAATCGACGTTCTATTGTATTTTATTGACTTGAAACTTTCAAGTATTTACAAGAGTTTAATAATAAAGTTTTTAATAAAATATCTTGGAATTAGTTATTGTTTTAAAATTTGGAGTTATTAAAAGAGAAAAATCTACATATGTAGTTTTGCTAATACCAAATGTGATTTCAAAATTATTAGCTATGCTTTTCAACTTCATCTACATGTTGTATTTATACTAAGATAACTATTATGAGATGGTATAGTAATATCAAAATATTAATTTACATAGTATTAAGATATTATAAAAATAAAAAAACTGTTTAAATTTTAAAATTATTTTGATTTTTTAAAGAAAATCGTGGAGAATTTTTAGAAAAACTTCAGCGAGCAAGAAGTCAAGTAAAACCCACTACACTTAGTCAACCAATATTATCATGTCCTGGAACAACACGTTTAGTAGTTGGAAATTGGTCACTTTCTTGCCGGCGAGAAGGCGAAATATGTATTCATAACTCAGATGGACAGCAGGTAAATTTATTGTAATTTATTGTATTATAATCTTTTAATACCTATTAAGTTATGGGTTTTTTTTGTATACTTTTTATATTTTTGAATGATTTAGGAACAAGAAAAGATAAAGAATGAAGTCAGTATTTACAATTTTTTTTCTTATTAAAACCATATGGAATAACTGTTTCCTTTAAGAATCAAATATGAGATAAATTACTTTACTTTATCTCTATTTGTTTCATAGGAGTTAAAAATTTATATTGAACTTTAAAACATTTTCAGTGATTATTTCATTATTTTTAACAGAAATATTCTTTCCATTAGTTTTTAAAATCACATTAAATTTTNTAATTATATTATAATTTTATAATTTTTAAAAATTTAGCATATTTCAAAGATTTTTTTAAAGATGCAACTAGTCATCATCATTATATTAATTGGAGTTTAATGATCAAATTTATTCTGAAAATGTTTGTGATGGATGAATAACCCAAAAATAACATATAAATTCAGTGCTTTTAATCATATCATTTTAGAAATTAAACCTATTTTGAGTTGCTTGATTGTGAAGTTATATTGCAATTTTAAGAAGTTCATAAATCTCAAGAAACTTTTGCTATATATACATTTTATGAATAACATTTTTATCTTAATGACTAAATTCAGGACCCATACAGACATGGAAAGTTGGGGAATAAGATTTTTAGCGGGAAAATTCAGGGAATGGCATCAAATGTCAGAGAAAGTCAGGGAATTAGCAAATACCATGGAATCCATCTGTTGCTCTTGCATTTTTTGACCTGAATATGTCTTTAAATTTGGTTTGGCATAGAGGGGGGGGTCTATCAAAACTGGAACGGCCAAAAGAATGGCAAGATTTGTTGCTCTTACACCTTGAAAATTATAAATGATGATCTAACAATTAAAATTTTGTTGGATAGAAGGTTTATGTTTGTATTTAAAATGGTGGGTAGTGGGGTATGCAGTTGTGAGGGGGGTTTGTGGTTGCTCGTGAACAATGAAAATGATAATGCCACATGGCATTTGGGCAGTGTATAACTTTGGATTGCAAAGAAAAAAATAAGTTGTTGAAATTGGTGTTGATTTGTACAGAATGACAGGATCTGCAATATTATTTAGCAATAATAACTGATAAAATAGAATATGTAAAGCTAATAAGTGTGCAAGTTGAAGAAAATTTTCATAATTTAGGAGAAATTACAAAGGAAATAAACATTTCTTAAGTTTCTGTTCATATCATTGGAAATAAAAGTTTAAAAGGAATCAGAAAAGTCCAAATTGACTAATGCCGAATGATGCAGATTGTATAGAGAGCATAAGAAAACTGAGCTCATCAACTCTGACAATATTTCAAAGTTCCGCCACCTGAACCAATAGATATTGACTTGTGATAACCATCAAGACTTCATTCATTTACATTTTATCCTTCCTCTAATAACACAAAGACAGCTTTATGCCTTAAATGATTGCAGCTGGATCCTATACACAACTCTCCCAATTTTTTGATGAATGAGACATTTGGTTAACCCATTGCAATCAGTAGATGCTATGGGACAGGTAAAGAGTTGTCAGTTGGCTTAATGATATTGTATACAGGATATTTTGGACTGCATGGTGGATGTCATGCAATTCATGTATTTTTATTTATTGTATTTTTCACTGTTGGCCACATACAGTATGTGGAGATAATAATCCTGACAATTTTGATGGATTGATGATCTGTGATATGTCTTCTCTCTAACTGCAAATTTTTATCTTCAGATGGAATTTTGGAAATCCACATTTTTTGGAAGTACAGTGGTGCCTTGTATAACGGATGCTGCGAACAACGGACTTTCTGTTCGGCAGTTATGTGAGGTGAACAACGGTCTTTCTGCGAACAAGTGCAAATGATGTTTGCACTCTTTTGCCGTTGCCAATGACAATCTGCTATTTTTATAACATATTAGTATAATTAAAATATATTATTAGTATATCTGAAGTACAGAGCTTCCGTTGGGATTCGGCTTGCTCCCTTGTTTATTATGTACATCACCTCAGTGCAGGGTATTTACATTTATTCAAGTGTTGTGCAAATCATGGCTTCTAAAAAAAACAGAAAGGTGATTTCAATTGAAACAAAGCAAGAAATCATCAGAAGGAGTAAAAGTTGACAAAAACTTCCTTGTCAAATGGGGAGAGGTTAAGGAGTTTACCAACACTCATTATCCAAATAGAGCTGAGGCCAACAGGATCAATGATCTCTACAATGACACCCTTGATTTCCGACAGGTGTTGAAGAAGAGAGAGAAACAGACAACCTTGGACATGTTTTTCAAGAAGCAAGCTGCCAAAAAACAAAGCATGGAACAAGAGGAGATGACCCTGCAAGCTCCGATAGCCTCTCCTGAATCTGACTCCGATTAAAAAACAATAAAAAGAGACCTGCTGAAATGTGTACAAAGTCTGTATCTGTATGAATGTGTAAAGAAAGTGTTCCTCCATCTCCTCCTTCTCACAACATCTGACTACCTGGCATAATTGGTGACTGCTCCATTTTCATTTTTTTATGGTACAGTACAGTTATTTTATGCTGCGGAACAAATTATATGTTTTAACATGTATTTCTATGGGAAAATGCGTTTCATATAATGGACTTTTCACTTAACAGATGTGCACCTGGAATGGATTAAGTACGATACCACTGTATACCAAAATATCACCATAGAGTTAAAGTCGGGTTTTTAAAAACTCTATCGACAATGATCCACTTTTCCACGAAAATTTTGCCACTCATTATAAGTTTCAGGGAGGGATTGGAAGAAATGTAATGACTTTGAATGGGTCCTGATCTACATCAAATATAGCACCAATAAGCAATTTCTCCCTCTCATGGAGTGCATGGTTTATTTTGTTTAAATTATTTTGAATTTCCTGCCTCCTCACTTTAAGAAAATTTGATTTTATGATGCAAATCTTTTTCTTATTTAAATAAAATTTACAAGTTAATTTAAATAAAACCATGACATTTTTTATATGATGTAGAAATGTTGTAGCTAATTATGTAATTGATTTTATGTGAAGTTTTTTGTAAGATGTGAATAAAGTATATTTTAATAAAAAAATTTATATAATTGTGTGCAAAATGGGCTAGACTTGGCCAAATATTACATAATGGAAAGGAGAAATTCATAGACCTTAATAGATTAGGGAACAATGTCATAATTAGTCAGGGAATCACAGATGGAGTTATCTGTATGGATCCTGTAAATTTTTTGAATAATTTCTAGTTTAAAACATTTTTAAATGACATTTTTGAAATATTTTCATTTTTAAAAATTGAAGCTTATAACACTTTGAGTTTATATAGTTAAAGTAATTATTAATCCATTTATTAAATGTACTTATTGTAATGTTATAACTGACTGTTTTGGCTTATTATATATAAGGGTTAGCAAAAAGTAATGATCCAGATGTCCTGTAAACATAGAATGACACAATATCAAATTCTTTTGAAGAAAACAAATGTATATATTTTCATTTTCTCTGTTATGATGACAATCTTTCAGATATGTTTGTATGATTATTTATTGAAACATTTTTAACATTGTTGGATTTGTTTCTACTGTACAATTTTTAATTTGAATAAAAGTCAAGTTGAAATTTTAAATTGTTTTGAAAACAAGAAAGATGGTTATGTAGTTTATTTGGATAACAAAATCAAATACATGTTTTATATCACTTTTAACCTCTTGTATATCAAAATAATTTCCAATGATATCTATCAAGCAAGTGTTTTTTGGTTGAACAATTATTGTATGTATTTGTAAAATAAAAACTAGAGGTTTTAATTTTGTGAATTTTTTCCTGTAGTATACTGCAAGGTTTGGTTCTCAGCTGTTTATTTTTATATTTTATATTGATTACTGTATGTAATTTATGACTTCAATTTTATTATTTTAGTTTACATGGGTGATTTAAAATTTATTAATTTTGATCATAATTTTTTCAATTTAATTTATTTAGGTTATGTCATTTTTTATCTTCATTTAATCTTCATGTAAATTTAATTAAGTCTGTTGCAATGTGTTTTTCTTTCATTTTCAATTTAATTTGTTTTATGTTCTCCATAAATAATAATCAAAGCTTACTTTTAAACATTTTGACAAAAGTGATTAAAGGTTTTTGTTATTTGAAGAGGAATTTTATGGAGAAGTTATCATTCTGCTTCTAGTAGAAAAGTGTTTAGAGCACTATTATTTGCTAATTTTCAGAGTATTGTAGACTGTTGTTTACAGTTTGGAGTACAGCTATCATCTTTATTACATAAAGTATTATAAATTGAAGACTAAATACGTGGCGTGTTTTTTAAGTAAGTACTGTTTTAAAGTAGGACTGCTGCAGTGCTATGGTTGGTGTTCTGTGAATGTGCGCTGAGTACCTACATCTGTTGGCTAGCCACAGATGCAATTACGGACATTCATTCGTTTTATATTTGTTTGTGTGTGTTTAAAATGCCTCAGACAATTGAAAATCCCACCGATTGTGAAGTAGCACGGGGATTCGATTTTTTTAATGCAAAAGATGTGAAAGTGGCTGACACATATCAGCATATTAGTGAGGTGTATGGAAAAAATATTATGAGCAATGGAATGGTAAGAAAATGGGTTAGAGCATTTAAAGTTAACTGTAGTAATGTCCATGACAAGGAACGTAGTGGGCGACTGTCTGTCATTACTGAAGACTTGGTGCAGAAAGTTGTTGCAAAAGTTTGAGAAAACAGATGCTTTATGATTTTATTATCCAAAACAAAAAGCGTGGCAAGCTCAGTAAGGGGATTGTTTTGTTTCATGACAATACCCATCTACATGTGGCTTAATGAACTCAAGATCTTATTACATCATATAGTTGGGAACAAGTTGATCAACCCTACATATAGCCCTGATCTAGCGACTAGTGATTACCACTTGTTCCTCCACTTGAAAAGGCATGTAAGCAGTTAGCGCTACAACAATGTCAAAACTCCAAGCTGCAGTGGTTGGTAAATCAGGCGGCAGGTTTCTATGAGGATGGAATTCAGAAGCTGGTTGTATGATATAGAAAAGTGCCTTCATATTGGAGGAAATTATGTTGAAAAGTAGATTAAGGTACAGGCTTTCATGTAAGAATAAAATTATTTTAAAAATTGCAGTTGTGTTTTTTTAATATCAAAACGGTACTTACTTAAAAAACATGCCTTGTACAAATAAAAAAAAAACTGATGTCTTACATTCTTTAGTCACAGGAACATAATTAACATTCACAGAGCCAATCTTTTCAACCAACTCCTTCAATATTATGTACTATATATTATATAATACTATATTAACATCATCTAACCTATGGAAAGTAATTTGATATGTCTCATCTTGAAAAAATAAAGTTAAAAACTGTTTATATTATATAATACTTAATTAACATCATCTAACCTATGGAAAGTAATTTGATATGTCTCATCTTGAAAAAATAAAGTTAAAAACTGTTTATATTATATATATACTGTACATATAATAGAGTTCAATAAGTNAATTTTTAAAAGACATTTTCTTACATTTATTTAAGAGCAAAAAATGTAAAATTTTAAATATTTAAAAAAAAAAATGTTTTTATATTTTGCAAAGTTTTATCAATTCCCCTCCCCCTCAAGCTTTCATTGACCCCTAAGAGATCAACACTGACCTCGTTGGGAAATCCTGACTTAAACCATTGAATGTTTTGTTTCACAATTGGACAAATGCTTGAATGTTTCCTGTGACTGTTGTTTATGTATTAAATACAAAGTAGTTCTGATGTTTGGCTTATTACCTTTTGACTTACTCTTATAAATTTTTTGTTAAATTTATTATTTAAATTTTTTTATGTTATTATTATTTTTAATTTATAGGTAAAAATTCAGGCAAGAAAAATATATGATAACAACTTTAAATCGGCTCAAGCACAACCTCGAGGAATTGTGGCTAAATTATGTACAATAGTAGCACAAATTGAATGGGCTTGTCACAAACAGTCTTCTAATTTTCAACATGTAAGTATCAAGATTTTTTCTGTGATTTGAAAACAGAAATTAAACTGAATTTAAAAAACAGTTAAATTAATACAAAATTTTAAAAATGAACTACAATTTTTGGAAAAAGGTTAGAATTATATTAGATTAGTGGTAAACTAAAAGTCAACATTAATTTTTTTTATTGTTTTTATAGCCTAATGAATGGCAGAAATGGCAAAAAATGCTAGAAGGTGCTTTGGAAGAACTTGCTTCTCTTTTACAAGATGAAAGAGCTGTTTCTGCTTATGAATTACATAGTAGTGGATTAGTTCAAGCATTATTGAAATTATTAGGAAAGCATGTGAGTTTTAATATTTATGATTGATTTAATTTAATTACAAATATAATTTTATATTTTTAAAAGAAATAATTATTCGAAATAAGTATAAAAATTTTCTTACATTTTTACTAATAACGTACCTATTTCATACTATACATAATTTATACATTCCATAGAATGTCTTTTATTAATATTTAAAAAGAGCTTGATTTCTTGAAATATTACATGTTTATTATAATAGCAGCCAAGCCTGAGTCTTTATAATCAAATATCTAAAAGCTGAATTTTCTCAAGCTATATAGTGCAAAAGAAGCCTGAAAATATGTTGTTGGATTAATAAGTTCTCAGATTTGCATGGATGGAGAAACAGAAAACTATTAAACTTTTTACTAACAAAAGGCATTATTATATACATTTATTTTTCAATGTCCTTGTTCAATCTCCAGTAGCAGACAAGATCTTCAGATGCTTTTTTTTGAAGAATGTTGGAAGACCATAGTCAGGTCCATTCTCTAAAGCACTGCCTGAAAGGGTTTCCTTGTCAGATACAGTAGACGTCGATTATCCGAAAGAATTCCAGTCAGCAAATTTAAATTTTCGCCAGTGCTGTGGCACTGCAATCTTTGGCTATGTCTTGGGCTACTCAAATATTTTACGTTTTTGATACTAAATTAACTTCTGAAGTATAATTTTTTATTGTTTTTATATTTTTCAATATATTTATTTTGTTCGTACAAAATAAAAAAATATTTTTTAACGATACAATAGTCTTCGTTAGGCTTAACATCGACAAAAATTCAACGCGAAGTGACACGCAACGGAGAAAAATTTCAACATGGGATAAATTAATATATTTTTTCGTACATAATCGGTTATCTGAAATATCGATTTTCCGAACAACCCCAGTCCCCAATTGATTCGGATAATAGACGCTCTACTGTATTATCTTCTGGAAGTAACACAACTAGAAAATCAGTGCCCAGTTTTATCAAAAGCAACTATTATGGCATCTGATATTTTAGTATATTAACAGTATAGTTACTTTCAAAACATAAATTTATTTATAAATAACAAAATCTTTAAATACTATGTCTCATTAAATTATTATTGAAGTTCAGTTTTAAAGTTTTCCAATGTGCAACCTCAATTTGCAATATCTGAAATCTGCATAAATTTTTTGATTTGTAAATTCCTGTTCATTTCTCATCTTTATTTCTAATTATTTGAAAGATTATTTTGTTTCTCTTGGAAATGTTATCTATAAATAATGAACTTGCCAATTTACAAGATAATTGGATAAGGGAAAATTGATTTAAGAAAAATTATGTTGTTTCTCAAATAAATTAAAGCTGTTGAAGATGAATATAGACTGTAGATTTTATAGTGTAATATTTTCTACAAGCTTGTTTTAACTGGTCAGTTGACTAGATAAATATTTTCTCTTACCAAATTAAAAATGCTTTTTATTTTATTACTGTTGTTTTTAAAGATAACTGGCCTATGAATTAATATGCTACTGTCGTAGTATAGTATTGATTTATTATTAACTGATATTTTTAAGAAAATTTGTATTAGCAGTCAGTTAACATTGCAGGTTAATCACCTAAATTTTTTGGAGGGAAAATACAGTACTTGAAACAGTCTTTATTTTTATTTAATATTTTGACAAATTGTTTGATGAGACAATTTTACCTCAAATAGCAACATTCTTGAATGAATCAAGCTTTTAATAATTTTTTATAATGAATTTTTTTTCTGCCTTGGATGGAATCTTTCTCTTTGAACATTTACACTTTGGCACATTAAATTACTTCTTCATAAGAAGTATATGAAATAATTTGAAATATTTCTATTAGTGAAGGAAATTTGTACATGATACAAAAAATACAGGCAGTATAAAAATTTTTATGTTCAACATGACTAAATTAGCAAAGAGTAGCTGTAATCTTCTTTACCTTAGAAGCCAATTAGATATATCTAATCAAAATTAATTAGAAATAGAAAATGCATTTTGTATGCTTAATTCAAGTGTGTACTAAATACAAATGCATTAGATACATAACATTTTTAATGTATTATATGAAAAAAGTTTTAACAATTGTATCTCTTACTACTACTGTGATAACAGTGAACATTAAATTAAGAAATCAGTTTTGCTTCTTTGTAAAAATATAAATGTAAAGAATAAAACTAAATATTAATATTTTATTATTATTTTTTTTACAAATTTTTTACAAATTTTGTAAAAATTTAAAAAGGAAAAAAAAACAAATGTGTGCACTATATATCAACAGTAAAACATTAGCATTATTTAAAAAATAATGCTAATGTTTTACTTTTTAACATTATGTTTAACATTACTACTATGTTTAACATTAGCATTATTTAAAAAATAATGCTAATGTTTTACTGTTGATATATAGTGCACGAATTTGTTTTTTTTCCCTTTTTAAACTTTATTATTAAATGAGATGGTTTAAAATACTCAATTTTTGTTATAACAACAAAGTGTACAAGTGTGCATTCTCCAATTCTACTATAAAGATAGTATATTTATAAAGTGATAAATTTTATCTGAAAATTTACATTGATACTATGCTATTTTATGCTTTTCAAAATTCTGAAATCAAATTCTATTAATTTCAAAGATTATGATTTCTTATTATTATTAGAGTTATGATGAAGGTACAAGTCTTGTTTGTCATTCCAATAAGTTATTGAAGAAAAGAGTGAGAATATTTAGAAAATGTTTTTCCAAAAAATCTACATTAGATGGGTAAGATCTATATTTGTATTAATTTTATTAAATATAAAACTACACTAAAAGTTAAAGTATTGATTAAGATAGTATAGGATATGCATAATTTGATATTAATATTAAGTTGCTTTTTAAAGAAAATAGCAAAATAACACAAAGTATTAAAAATACTTTATTAGTCCAGTGACTTGCAACTTGCAATGATGACATTTGTAGTTGTGATGTTTTATGTTGCAACCATAGTGAGAAATGTTTGATGTATTTTAATTATTGTAATGTATTTATTTTGCTTAATTTTAATTATATAGTATAGCGTTTAATACAAACCAGAATATTTTTAAGTAAAAGTAGTAAAAAATAAACATGGCAGATGGTTTTTTACATTTAATAAATATACAGTTTACATTTAATAAATATACAGTTTATTATTATTTTACATTTAATAAATATAAAATTCTAAGTAAAAGTAGTAAAAAATAAACATGGCAGATGGTTTTTTACATTTAATAAATATACAGTTTACTATTATTTTACATTTAATAAATATAAGTTGCATAAATATAAATGCAACTTTTTCACAAAGATAAAACCTTTGCTTCTTTTTCTCTTCCATTGTTTCACACCATCAGCAGTCCGTAAAAATTCACAAAAATATGGAGACGTCCTTCCTTTTTTAGGCTACTGCCTCCACAATAAAAAATGCAAAATATGGTAAAAGTGTCCTCTGGTGCTCCTGCCACTATCACAATAAGCACCAGAGGACACTTTTACCATATTTTGCATTTTTTATTGTGGAGGCAGTAGCCTAAAAAGGAAGGATGTCTCCATATTGGAAGAGAAACAGAAGCAAAGGTTTTATCTTTGTGAAAATTTGTATCTATATTTATTGTAATTTATTAAAGAATATTTCTCATTTTCCAGGAAATCTTTTGGTTAATTTTCAGTTAATTTTCTAGGAGCTAATTTATAGTCAAAAGAGAGAAGGGAAATTTATGCAAGGCAATTTAAATTCAAATATCTCTCATTTTCTCCCATATTTTTTTTGTTGTGATGTAACATATGGGCCAAGAAATATTAATATGATAGTTTTTGGTATTGAGATATATTTATTTTTAATATAAATATGATACTGATCAAATATAATAATATAGCAGCAATACTTAGGAAAAAGTATTGCTGCTATATCAGTAATTAAAATCAAGGTTTTCAAGTAGAGTTTGGGCTGTCAAAAGAAATTGTCATTTAGGGATTGCTACAATAAACTGGATAAGAATTTTAGAGAAAATTCTTGTAAATGATAATATATGTTATAAAGATTAAAAAAAAACAACTATGATAATAGAAAATAAATGAAATCTTTAAATTTATTATCATTCTTAAGCCATAATTAATATTTCACAACTAAATTTTTATTTGAATATTTTCTTATTTAATATATTTTTAAAATTTAATTTACATTAATGTATAACTATTCTGAAATTCATTAAAAATAAATTTGTCAGTTTTGTTACTGAATGCAATTTTAATGATGATAATGTTCAGAGAATTATTATTTTTATTTACTTTTTTGATTCACTTGATGATCATTAATGCTTGAAAATGCTTGAAGTTATATACATTATTATCAAAATTTATTAATTTTATTATATTATTTATTTTCAGTGTTGTTCCTTCAATTGCTCTTGTAAAAAAGTTAATTTCAGTTTTGGAATCAATAGAGAAATTACCAGTATATCTTTATGATACTCCAGGTTCCAGTTCTGGGTTACAAGTAAGAGAAAATATTTTTTGTGTTTTCTGTTTCATAGATTTTTGAAATGTGAAAATATATTCTTCAACAACACTGATGTGAATATTAAATTTATATGTATGTTAAAATCCCTTAATAATGCAATTCAAAAATTTTATTTATAAATTTCATCTCATTAATTAAGATGAAATCTGATTTGGGGGAATAACATGTGAAAGTGGGTAAAATTGAGTGTTTCTGTCTTTCTTCATTGATTTAGAAATCTGCTCAACTATTTCATCTTTTCATCTTAAAATTAAGTTGAAATACTAAAAATTTATATTTGATCAAATTATAATGTAAACTAAATGATTTTAATAATGAATTGGAATAATGTTACTAAATGATAATAAGTAGTTATATCTATGTGATGATACAAAATTTTTTCATTTAAAATTGTTGTTAACAAATTTTATATATATATTTTTTAAAATATAAGAACTACATTGTATAATCAATATGAGAATTAAGCAAAAATTATTGACACGACTACTATTAAATAAGGAAAATGATTTTAAAAGAAAGTATTTTTGAATAATTAAACTTGAGTCATGTTTTAAATCTGAGCTTACAATATAAACAATAGCATAATAATCAGTAACAATTAGATTGTTAAGATATATCTTTTTATTTGATTCTGGAGACTATTTTGTATTTGGTTGGAAAGTTTATTGGCAAAAATGAATATTTCATGTGAATATATATATAAGAAGAGATTATTACAATGTATTATTAGTACCTGCAGAATAATTTGTGCTCTTGATACATTATTGTATTAAATTGTATTAAATTTTTACAAAAGTTTGAATTACTTTAATATGTTTTACTATATAGTATTGTAGTAGTGGTGGTGTGTTGCATATCTTCTGACACAATGGCAATGAAAAATTTTGAACTTCTTTTAGTTAAAATTTTATATTTGAATTTAATTTTGTTTATATTTTTATATTGTTATATTCTTTTATAACATTGTTATATTAAAAAAGGCAATTGAAATTAAATGTTTCAGAAATTAAACAGACTTTTTTTTAATGTTACCGCTAAAATTAACTTACTGTTTATATATAACAGGATCATTTATAATTCTTTATTCAAGCAAATTAATTTCCATTTTTTAAAATTAAAATTAACTTTATAATAGATTATTAATTCAAAGAAACAATTGCTTATACTTTTATTATAATTTTTTTAATATTACTGGAAGCAAGTTTTATTCTTAAAGGTTTACAAGATACTCTTTTAAGTAAAGATAAAGAATAAAAATATAAACACCTTTTTTTTTAGATTTTGACAAGAAGATTAAGATTTCGTCTTGAAAGGGCTTCAGGTGAACAGACTTTAATTGACAGAACAGGAAGAAGTCTAAAAATGGAACTTCTAACAACTGTTGGCCAATTAGAGAAATATTTAGCAAAGATGGTCAGTATTAATTTAAATTGCTAAATTGTAAATAGAATTGCATACTTTTTTCTAATTTTTTTACCCTTAATTTCTGCTTAGCCTAGATTAATTAATAAGAGTTCATTTTTGCGTATGGATTAGTATACTCAGTCATTGATGAATGAGATTTGAAACCTGACATATCTGAACCAGATCATTCATGAAAATTCAATAATTTGTCTGGTTCCAGGTTTGGGTCCCTCAGATTAGAAGACACGTTTCCATTCAGCCATCCAGTTTTCTTTGTGATAGATGATTTGTAATTACTTACTTATTGACTGTTTGAACTCATTTTAGTTCAGTAAATAAGTTTTTTAACCATACTCTGCTTTATTGGAGAACTTTAATAAAGTTGTGAATACATTTTATTCTCCACAGTTCACGATCATGAGTGTACATCCCTAGAAGAAAATTTAAAATACTATTTAGAACATTAAATGTAACTGTTTGAGTTTTCCAATAAAACAGAATTTAGACTAATTTTTTATCATCAAATTTTATTTTTAGAATAATGATGCTGATCAATTAGTGCAGAAGATGAGGATTTTAGAAAGATAGAAAAAAATTTGAAATTTTTTCAAGATGTATTACAAGTAGCAAATTGCTAGAAGTTTGTTTATTTCTTATATGGGAGCTTAAGGAAATTCTGTTATGATGGAGTTAGTCTGACAGATAGACAAATCTTAGAGTTATCTCTAAAATTTGTCTGTTTCTGGGTTTAGAGTTTGTTAGAAAGATTTTAGAATATGTTTAACAAGGAGACCCTACGGCTTTGGGGAAACGGATTTTGATGATCTTTGTACAGATAGTACACCATGTGAGTGTACTACCTGTAAAATATTAAAGTGCAATACTCAAATATAATCGAGAAAAACGAACTTAAAGTTTTTTTAGCACTTTATGTATAAATTATACGTGCTTCTATTTGAGCGTCCTGTGGCTGAGTGGCATGATCCTGACTTGTACGCTTGAGTTCCCGGGTTCGATTCTCATGTATACTTTTTTTTTTTTTAATTCATACTTATAATGTATCTATTTATTTACTCATTCATTTATTTCTTATTATTTATTTATTTTAATTTAATTTCTTTTTAGCACTTTATATATAAATTATACGTGCTTCCATTTGAGTGTCCTGTGGCTGAGTGGTAACGATCTTGACTTGTACGCTTGAGTTCCCGGGTTCGATTCCCGTGTATACTTTTTTTTTTTAATTCATAAATACTTATAATGTATTTATTTATTTACTCATTCATTTATTTCTTATTATTTATTTATTTTAATTTAATTTCTACTATTCCAAGTCTAATATTTTTATACTTTTGTTGACAATAACGGCGCATTCTTGACACCTATGTGTCAACTTTCCCATCTAATTGTTATCACTAACGGTGACCGATCTAATTCTCACTAGGAGCGTTTTTTCTATCGGAGTTCTTTTTCACTCACTCTTTAACAGTTCGTTTCTGAATTTCAACATGAATAGACATATTTGTATTTGTGCAGTGAAATTTATTTTGAATAATTATTTTATAATTAAAAAAATGTCATGAAGAGAAGCAAGTTCTTCCCGTTGTGACAAAAAACTGTTGATGATAACTCTCTATACAGTGATGTATCGAAGCTGTGGCTAAAAGATGGAGTAGTTATTATGAGAGTTTACTTTTCGAAAATAATTTAATTGCAACATTTATAAATTTTACCATTCAACACATCCAATGTTTTATTGTCTAATTCTGTGCCTATAGCATTTTCAGATAGTGTATCAGAAGATGTTATTGCAATTAAATTATTTTCAAAAAGTAAACTCTCATAATACACTATTTCATTTTTTAGCCGCAGCTTCGATACATCACTGTATATCGAAGAGTTATAGAGTATAAGAGTTATCATCAACAGTTTTTTCAGTAACAGTTCACTCAGTTCAGTTCTTCCATCACAACGTGAAGAACTTGCTTCTCTTGATGACATTTTTTAATTATAAAATAATTATTCAAAATAAATTTCACTGCACAAATACAAATATGTCTATTCATGTTGAAATTCAGAAACGAACTGTTAAAGAGTGAGTGAAAAAGAACTCCGATAGAAAAAACGCTACTAGTGAGAATTAGATCGGTCACCGTTAGTGATAACAATTAGATGGGAAAGTTGACACACAGGTGTCAAGAACGCACCGTTATTGTCAACAAAAGTAAAAAAATATTAGACTTGGAATAGTAGAAATTAAATTAAAATAAATAAATAATAAGAAATAAATGAATGAGTAAATAAATAGATACATTATAAGTATGAATTTAAAAAAAGAAAAAGTATACATGAGAATCGAACCCGGGAACTCAAGCGTACAAGTCAGGATCATTGCCACTCAGCCACAGGACGCTCAAATGGAAGCGCACATAATTTATATATAAAGTGCTAAAAAAAACTTTAAGTTCGTTTTTCTCGATTATATTTGAGTACTGCACTTTAATATTTTACAGGTAGTACACTCACATATTGTACTATCTGTACACCAAAAATCATCAAAATCTGTTTCCCCAAAGCCGTAGGGTCTCCTTGTAAGTTAAAATGTTTTTAGTGTTCTAAATAGTATTTTAAATTTTCTTCTATGGAAATATACCCTGATGATGACACAAAAGGTGTTAAAATATTTGAGTCTTATCTGAGTCTTTGAAAATTTATATTTTTACTAGTAATATTGATATTAGAAATGAATGTTTTTTTTATTTTTCTTCAAAATTACTTATAAGTCAAAAACAAGTAAACAAACGTTTAAAACACAAGTTGATAAGTTGTATATATTTTTACATTTTGTATATTATTATTTTTCCACAAAACTGATCCAAGGTTCAACAAACACACAAAAACAAACAAAAAAAAAAAAAAAAAGACTAACCTATAACTCTGAAATTGAGTGGAAGAGAAAGAGATTATTATAGAGCATGCTCTAACCTGTCACTGTGCAATGATAAGGATCAACTCCATCACTTTACTCAGTATTGAGTGGACATGTGTTCAAATATATAGACATTTTCTTACCCTTGGTCAGAAAATAATGAAATGCAAGAATGAACAGTGAGTTAACATTTTCTGGTGAAACTGAAGAAATCCATAACAAAATTTTCAGTTTGTGTTTGTTTGTTTTTTAGAAATTGTATGTGGCTTATAGTGATGAGTGTATGTCTCATGCATGTGGTTTTGAATGGCACAAATGATTTTTGGAAGGTAAAGAAAGCATAGGCCATATTGATTGTTATCTTTGATGTTCAGGGTATTGTAATGGCAGTGGGTTCCCAATGTCTAGTCAGTAAATCAGTATTACCTTGAAGTCTTGATGAAATTGTGTGAACGCATGAGAAGAAAAGAATCAGAGTTGTGAAGAAACAGTTGGGTTTTGCACCAAGACAATGCACCAGTTCACAGTGCTTTGTCTGTGAAATAGTTTTTAGCTAATTGTAACATCACTGTGCTTGATTTCCACCTTATTTGCTGTAGGTTGTTCCGTGTGACTTCTATCTTCTATCTCTTTTCAAAGATCAAATTGGTGTTTAAAGGTAAATAATCTCGGGTCGTTGGATGGCTAGGAGGGTGAGTGGCCAATTGGGACTTAATCAGTGACCCACTGTGTATCTCACATTGGTGTCAGGAGTTCTAATGCTACTGCCCACTAAATACTTGATTTGCAGCGAGACTTTTTTCTATAAATGCCCTACTCTAATTTTAGGAGATGTTGTTGATGGGTGAATAGGTATAGGTATGCGACTTCCTGAGGAGATATTGGTAATTGCTTTTGGTCATATCGGTGTATCTTCAATGGACATGCTTGGTCCTCCTATCAAGGAAATGATGATTAACAAGGCCTGAATCCAGCTTGTAAGGATGTTCAAGCTGGTTCGAAGTGTTGAGTTTTGTTTTCGGCTTCACTTTGATTTACTTTCTCCAGTGTGCCTATATTCGGCTCTTCTTGAGACTCTGATGTGAAAGATTGTTCTGAATCAGGTTCGGTTTCCCCTGTTTCTATGTTGATTCTTTTGATATCTGTTTTGACGTCATTTCAAACAATTCGGATCACCTGTGACTGTTCTGTGGGATGCGTGGAGCACATGAAGTGGGGTTTATTCGCCTCTTCTTCTGTCCAGTCACCTGTTGTCTTTCTTTTACGGGCAGACCTTTTTTTCTTTCTCCATGAACAAAAATGACTGACTTTACCATTTGGTAAAATAATTCGCTCGTTGTCTCTATCAAGAATTAACTTCTCTTGCTCTAGAAGCATTCCTCCAATCATGCCTTCAAAAGGGGCGATAGTATTCGAACGGACAATTTTGCATGCTCTAGAGAACTTGTGTCCTCTAAACTTAAAAATAGGGACAATCATACCTATGGTTGAGATGGACTCTCCATTCGGACCTTCTATCTTCCTTCGTTGTCCAAACTTAACTGGGGCCTTTCCTTTTAATTTATTGGCGACCTCGTTTGACAATACTGTGTCCTTGAACTCTGGATCTATACGAACTTTTACTGGAACGTTATTCACGTAGCACAGGATAACGGGGTCTCTTCATTTGACTTCTAGTGGTTCGTATGATGCCCTTCCACTTTTCCTCCTCTTCTAATGCGGAATCCGGCTAATCGTTGTCTATCCGTTGAATTTGTGTTGGTGGCCTATTTCATCTTAGACGAGGGTAGGAAATCGGACAATAATCGTTTTTTCTATATAGCTGGTCTTTCCTAGATGAGGACGACTTGCTTGATAATTCAGCTACTTGAGATCGAAGTTCCTCGATAGTGGTGTTTAATGTTTCCCAATCCTTCGCTGACCTTCCTGTATCAGGTTTGACTTCTCTAATGGGTCAGATTTTAAAACTGGGCTGTGCCATCAGAGTCTCTATACTTTCTTCACTTATAGTGGCCTTTAAAGCATCATCAAAAGTAGCAGGATCTCTAGACATGACGCGCTGTCTTATCTGAATATCGATTCCATTTAAAAATTGCGCCTTTAATCGTTCGTCTAATTCTTTTGTCTGGACCCTTTGTATAATAGCAGTTTCTTCAGCATTTGCACCCGGCTCTGGCGTGATCACTATTTCCATTGCTAGAGACTGAAGACGAGCGGCATACGCCTGCACATCTTCCTCCCTTCTCTGAATGCAGGTATAAAACTTATTTAATCGTATAGGAAAAGGTTCACGTTCAAATCGCTCAATAATTAAGCGTTTAAACTCCTCGAATTCCTCTACTGCTTTAATCCTATGATCCTTCCTAACAAATTCATGTGCGATTCCTGTTAGTCTTAATTTGGCTATCGCTAATATCTGTGCTTTTGTCCAAGCAGCTAGCCTTGCTATATCCACCAATGATTCGAAAAACTCGCTTATGCGTAGATCCTCTGGCTTGCCGGAAAAACTAGGCAGCAAGGGGACTAAACCACTTAGTCCTCCGAGTGTAGCTCTTAGATTTTCGCCTTCCATTCTAACGCTACTATGCTATGTCTAAAATTTGGAAACCTGTTTATGGCGGACAAAACTTGTCTTAGCCGAACCTGCCTAAAACGGACTAACCTGTCAAAAGCCTGGAAGTTGGCTTCACCCCACTCCTGACATAAACAGGGCTCCATGGAATACATTACAACATATTTTATACTTTGTAAATGGGGTTGTCCATAAATTACATATTTTATTTTGCACCCATAATTCCACATTCCTGTAATGTTCTATAATGCTTCTAAAATTAGATAACACATCTTTGATCAACCCCCTTAATTGCACAAAGGAATAATACATAGCACCATTGAACATTGCATCATTAGTTTAATAATTACATGTTTAACATACAAAGCAATGATTAGACAGTATGAATAAATTCAGAAACAAAAATGAATTACAGTAGAGCATTGATTATCCTAATATTGATAAACTGAAACATCAATTAACCAAAAGCTTTCCAGTCGGCAAATTTAAATTTCCACTAGTGGTGTGGTGCTGCAATCTTTGGCTATGTCTTGGGCTACTCCAATATTATTTTTGTTGGTGTGCATGTTTTAGCTCGCAGCACTGGTGTGACCATGAGAGGGTGCTTAAGGACATGCCAGGATTTGAATGAATTTCAGCATGGAATAGGTATATTTTTTCGTACATAATTGGTTATCCGAAAAATTGATTTTCCGAACAACCACAGTCCCCAATTGATTTGGATAATTGATGCTCTACTGCAGGGGTGGCCAACCTTTTTAGCAGGCGGGCCAAATTTCAGAAATAATATTTCCTGCCGGGCCATGCACCTAATTTTTTTTTTTTTTTTTTTTAATTAAAATAAAAAAACAAGCGTGCTACAGCTTCAACCGCATCGTTGCTTTCCAGTAGGTGAGATCGTGGTCAAACACTTGCCTTGTTTAATGTAAAAAAAAACACAAAAAATAGGTATATTTATTTTTTTGAAGAAAATAAAACATAACCGAGAATCATTTATTTAATAACCGAGAAACATATTTATTAGATAATTTAAAAATATTTAAAAGTGAGACATCTGACTTTGTTTTACAGAACTAACAAATAAGTGCATCAAAATTGATCTAGACTGATGTAGTCGCTACACGCAAACAGTTTTCCAAATGAACATCAGTAATTCATGTTCTCACTTATGATTTGATGTACTTCATACGACTAAAAAGTTGTTCACACACATAAGTGTTTCCAAATAGCGAAACCATTGACAGAGCATGTTTGTAAAACGCAAGATATTTATCTTTGTCCAAATACGTTTCATAGAACTCTTCCAAACCTTCTTAACTCTTCTAATGTTCATTTGGTGATATGTACAATAAAGTTAACATTTATGTTCATATGACCTAGCTCCGCGGGCCGCAACACGACTCCCGACGGGCCGCATGCGGCCCGCGGGCCTCATGTTGGCCACCCCTGCTCTACTGTATTCTGTTACTCAAAGAGTGAGACCTTAATACTATGTAGCATTTTTGTAAACACTTCTACTTTCTTGTAATACATTGTAGTGATTACTTGCATACCTACCTATATCTGTGTTACATAATTTATGGACAGCCTCTGTGTGTATAAATTTGTTTAATAAACTTTTTAACTACAGTCAACCCTCCTATAAGACGGTAGATACGTTCCGTCCTTTATGAATTGATTTCTTACGAGTCCTTGCCAATCACAGCCTGACACGTATGCACTTTACGGACTATGGCTGTTTGAAAAGTTTTCTTTCATAAAATTAATCGATTCTAGATTAATCCGACTCAACATTTCCAAAATACGTATATTTTTTTTTGGAAATAATCCGTATAAACTACGCTATAAACAAAAAATTGTAGGATTACTTACCAAGTGTGCATCATTTGACATCGCTGTTGCTCAAGCTTGTTTTCATTGTGGAACAGCTCAGCAAACCGCGGCCGCGATTTCTGATGTTATTTTTCTGCGAAAACTTCATTGAACTTTGGAGACATCATTAATATAAATAATTTTAATCGCCGTTGAATAAGGAATGTTTCTTTCACACGAAATGTATAAAATTACAGTACTGTATTAGACTTATGGTACCTAATTTACATACTGTACAGATGATAGTTTGCTTAAACTCTCCATAGTGTGGTGCCAGACGGCGGAAAAAATATATATAATTATAATAAAGTTACAATAAATTAATATATAATTATATATACTTAATATATAATTATATATACAGTACCTAATTTATATATAATATATAATTATATGTACAGTACCTAATTTATATATAATACTGTACAGACGATAGTAATCTCTCCGTAGTGTGGCGCTTGATGGCGGAAAGTAGTTCGGCTGCCCAATGACGTTTTACGTAATTATAGGAGTTTTTTACGGATACCGTCACAATTTTTTCACCATCTTATAGGAATTGTAATTATAGGAACCCGTCTTATAGGGGGTCTACTGTATATGTTAAAATTTTTACTTGTAGAAAAAAATATACATTGAAATGACATTTAATGGTTGAGAAAAAATTTAATCATTATTATATTATGTATGTAACATAATATGTATTTTTTATATGGCGGTATTATAATATTTTATACTGTTTTTGGTCAGACTTCTCAGTTAATCTGGATATTCACACAAGTGATTTTTTTAAAATGAGATTTAAATGCTTTTGGCTCCAATGTTGTGGAGTCTGATGTTTTTGGTCAGAGTTGGTAAAATTCTTTTGACTCTGGCGACTTTGACCTCAAAGAAATTTGAAGTAAGAAAAATACTTCTTAATTGATCTAAAGAAATTTAATGAATAAAGAAATTTCTTAAAGACGGACACTTCAATAAATTTAGACATCAAAATGATATTAACCCATGAAGACCATTTCATAGCAGAATGTTATGTGTATCTCACGCAACATGCTCTATACTTTCAGAAAACAGCTTTTATTAATTTAAGGCCCACCAGTGGCCAAGTGAATTAATCCCCTGAAAACTTGTAGTTAGTTGTGGGATTGTACCTGGAAAGTAAATGTTTATGGTATTGCTTTGAAGTGCCAAGCTTATCTTTACCAAAGAGAACTATCAAGAAAAAAATTAGTTTCATTTCAGGTGCTATAATTTTTACTTGGTGTAATATTTTCTTTACATCTGAGATGTTTTACTTTGGATATCAATTGTTTTTACTAATTTGACTAATTTTTGACTGTCCTTCTACTGGTTTTGAGTTATATATGACTATTTATTACAGCTTCGATAACATAATTTGATCTTAAAACAGTCAATAGAAAAACAATGAAAAAAGTAAAACCAAGATCAGAATATAACTTCAACAAACTAAAAGTGGAAGAGAAAACTTCAAAATATAATTAAGGATTGTTTCAGCTTATTATTTACTGGTTTAAGTTTAGTCAACCATCAGCAGGAAATTAACTATTTCCATTGTAGTTGGAGCAGGAAAAACTATTTTATGGATTAATTTATTATATCATTCATCAAATTGTTATTTTTCGTATTTTATTGCATTTAATTTTTTTTTATTGCAAATAATTAAATTTAAATCCATTTTTCATAATTAGCTAATAAAAGTGGCTATTAAGATGTAGTGTACTTGTTATGTACTTGAAATTGAAAGTCTTTCTAAGGTAAATTTATTATATTCATTTTTTGATTTTCACCAACAATTTTAGTATGAGTTTTTTACAGAAATTTTAGATAAAAATATTTGGATATCCAGTGGCATCTTTATTATAAAAGGAATTGCAGTATGACATTTTAAAAGGGCATAAGGTCAGAGTCATGTGTTGCAAATTTGCCAGAGTCGGGACTTTTCGTTTATTGACCCCATCACACTTTGGTACTACATATGATAAAAATAAAGGTGAAAACTATAAAAAAAATAATAAATTAATTAATGTTCTTGTTTTTTTATTTTCACAAAGAACAGGATCAGGCTCAATTGTCACAATAATTGTGTCCTTGATTTATTTTCCTTTCTTTTCAGCAGATAGCATATGAATGTGATGTAGTGGATATGAGTATTGCAATTTGCACAGAAGTTACATGGTTTATGCTGTCTTGGTGCAATGAAATTACTTACATAGATACCTAACTTTAAAGTAAAAATTACTTTGAGAAATCTGATAAACCATATTCATTAGTTTGAATGCTGCTTATGGTTTAGTGTTCAATAGACACTAACAACTGAGTTCAAGGCTACCATCACAATTCTAGTATTATACAGTAGTAAAAATTTTAGTAAGAAATTTGATAGATGATGATGATAATTTTTCTGAATGTGTAATAGTTCTAAACAGTTGAAATTTTGAATTTATAAGGGAAAAACTAATCATATTGTATAAAACAATAATTTTATTTTTATTCATAAATTAAAATTATAGAAAGAAAAAAACGGCTGACAAAACTGTCTTTGTACAGCCTGTATATTATTTAAAAACAATAGTTTTTAAAGTTCTAATGTTGTTATTTTTTTTGAAATAATAAATTTCCTTTATTGCAAACATTTAGGTTGCAAAGCAATGGTATGACTGTGATAGATCAACATTTGCATTTGTAAAAAAACTTAAAGAAACTGATGTTCATCTTACTTTTACTCATCAACATGATTTTGATGAAAATGGAATTATGTATTGGATTGGAACAAATGGAAGGTTTGAATTTAATTATTAAGTAGGAAAAAAAATTATTTATTTTTTAATAATATGATTTCTGTTGAAGGACTGTTTCTGAATGGGTTAACCCTGCACAAGTTGGACTAGTAGTTGTCATGTCATCAGAAGGAAAAAATCTACCTTACGGTAGATTAGAAGATATATTAAACAGAGATTCTTTGGCACTGAATTGTCACACAAATGACGATAAGTAAGTTATCTTTAACTGAGGCAGTTAAAATTTGTATTTTATAAATATACATTATGGATCGGGCCTCATGTTGGCCACCCCTGCTCTACTGTATTCTGTTACTCAAAGAGTGAGACCTTAATACTATGTAGCATTTTTGTAAACACTTCTACTTTCTTGTAATACATTGTAGTGATTACTTGCATACCTACCTATATCTGTGTTACATAATTTATGGACAGCCTCTGTGTGTATAAATTTGTTTAATAAACTTTTTAACTACAGTCAACCCTCCTATAAGACGGTAGATACGTTCCGTCCTTTATGAATTGATTTCTTACGAGTCCTTGCCAATCACAGCCTGACACGTATGCACTTTACGGACTATGGCTGTTTGAAAAGTTTTCTTTCATAAAATTAATCGATTCTAGATTAATCCGACTCAACATTTCCAAAATACGTATATTTTTTTTTGGAAATAATCCGTATAAACTACGCTATAAACAAAAAATTGTAGGATTACTTACCAAGTGTGCATCATTTGACATCGCTGTTGCTCAAGCTTGTTTTCATTGTGGAACAGCTCAGCAAACCGCGGCCGCGATTTCTGATGTTATTTTTCTGCGAAAACTTCATTGAACTTTGGAGACATCATTAATATAAATAATTTTAATCGCCGTTGAATAAGGAATGTTTCTTTCACACGAAATGTATAAAATTACAGTACTGTATTAGACTTATGGTACCTAATTTACATACTGTACAGATGATAGTTTGCTTAAACTCTCCATAGTGTGGTGCCAGACGGCGGAAAAAATATATATAATTATAATAAAGTTACAATAAATTAATATATAATTATATATACTTAATATATAATTATATATACAGTACCTAATTTATATATAATTATATGTACAGACGAAACTAAACTCAATTTAACCGCCTAAACTGTGCGTAGCATGGCGCTAGACGGCGGGAAAGTAGTTCGGCTGCCCGATGACGTTTTACGTAATTATAAGAGGATTTTTTACCGTTGTGTACGGATACCGCCACAATTTTTTCGCCGTCTTATAGGAACTGTAATTATAGGAACTCGTCTTATAGGGGTTCCACTGTATTAAAAATACGTTTAAAAAAACATTAATTGATTGCTCCTGGAAGTCGGCTTCTTATAAAAACACAGCTTCCTTATCATGAAATGTCACGGCACGCTACAGGGGTAC
>NW_019384417.1:852815-924881 GCF_000671375.1 Centruroides sculpturatus | reverse complement strand
TTCTCTAGATTTGATAAGTTTCCTTTTTTTTTTTTTTTTTTTTTTTTCTTTTTTTCTTTATGCAAATGTCAGTAGCATGAAATTGCATCCAAAACGCCTTGTCTTGCTTTTGTACTCCTTTCAAACTCTGGATCATTTACTACAATTTGATCAATGATTTTGGTTATTGTTACCAAACTTTTACTAAGGAAATCTGTAGAGATATTCTTTGGGTTCTTTGTTTTCAGAATCTGTTTTCCAGTTCTACATGAATTCCTTGTTCTTCCATTTCTTGAAAGTTGTCGTTGGTAAGGCTTTCACCAGAAACCTGCAGTAACTCCTCAATATCCTACTCATCTACATCTCTTATTCCTGCTGTGTCGATTAGGTTGACAATTTGGTCAATCTAATGATACAGCGATAGACTCTTCTTGTTGAGAGGTCTTGAATTCCTTCAGCCATAACTTATTCTACACTTTGTTCCTGCCAAGCAAAGTCGATATTGCCTATGGCATCCACGATATATTTTTTTCCAAAATTGCACTAAACATAGATTTATGGAAAGTACAGCGCTACGACAAATTGCCACCTTTTGCTGATTGGTTTTTGTTTGTGAATAATCATATTATATATGAATTGATGAAATGCCACAATAATTTGAATCAGTGTAAATTTTGAGCTTTTTTTTAGGCTTCAAGCAGACAGCGTTATATCGAATCAGCATTAAGCAGGGTTTTACTGTATGTCAAAAATGAATTGTCCATTGTGCAAGACTGTACTGTAACTATAACTGTATACAAAATAGTTCATTAGCATGGCTTAGAAAATACTATTGGGATTTTTACCTTGAAAAAAAAATTTTACTTTAAATCTAATTATTTTTTCATAGATATTTTTAATTCCAATATTACCAATGATGTATCTGGTTACTAAAAATGTATTTGATGATCTAGAAGTTATGAAGATGTTAAATGATTAAGTTAACAAAAGTATTTGATTCATTAATCAAATTTTATTTATTGAAAGAAAGCACAAAATTCCCGTGTTGAATTTATAAAGGAACACGTGGTGAAGAGAATAGATTTTATTATTATTTAACATACACTATTTCTGTACAAAGTGGTAGAAATGCATTTCATGCTATTTGCCCCTTGTCAGTCCTTTTTTGTACAAATATAAATTTTACATAAAAATACATTAAATTTAATGTTTATTTATACACTGTATTACACATGCAAAACCCACAGAAAAAATGAAGATTACTTGAATCAATATTTATTTGTGATTCCTGGATAAATGGTGTAGAATTACAATCAAAATAAGAAAGAACAAAAACAAGTGGAACTAAAATAAATTAAGTATAAAAAATTGAATAAATTAAAATAAATTCTATTAAAAAGGGTAAAAGTGTATGATAAGTTTGACAGCAATTTTGTGTTTTTCCCCCCCATTGAACATAGAAAGAACAAGAAGCAATTAAGTATTAAAATTTTATTTAATATAAATGTATAATGCATGAAATAGTTCATGTTAACTTTTAAATCTCTCTAGACTTACACTAGTGATGAAAAGTTAAAATATGTATCAATGATCAAACAAAAATCTGACAGTTTTTTGATTGTAAAATTGGTTTGTTGTTACTATTTTCATGTTTAAGTTCAAATATGATAATTAGTACCAGATGAAAGAAAAGCCATTTAAACTATAATTGGAATATCTTTCTGAAATTCTTTCATAAACTGTCTTATATGTTAATAGTATAGAATTATTTTAAGTGAAGTTAAGTGAACTATTTCTGTTAAGTTAAATGATGTTTAATTCAAAAAATGATGGAATATCTGCACTGTATTACTGTAATCCAACTTGTATCTATAAACCTTTTACAGGTGCGCGTATCAGATAAATCTCTAAGATAGAGCACACCATGCATAATGCGCAAGTCCATAGTGACGTCATTGGGTCGGGACATCGTTCCAGATCGTATTTTGTAATAACTTTGAACCGCATTCTGTTATGGGATTGTTACCTGAAGAAGAACCGTAACGGTTTGAAAATGTTTGTAACTGTTGTAGAGTGTGATGATACGCGCACTGGTAAAAAGTTTATAGATAGGAGTTGGATTGTATATTTAATTTTTAGAAAAATCTTTGTTCATTGAATTTATATAGTTCATTTTTTCCCCTTCCATCTAAACTTACCATATTATGGTATAAAAACAGATTATTATTTTTTTGTTCCACAATACACCAGATTAATTGTAATTATTTTGTACATTGTTTTTGTATTTTGTAAATTGATTTGTATTTTATTGAACTGTTACAAATAAAACACGGGGATTAGAAAAATACAAAAATTTTACATATAATATTATTAAATTACTTACATTTTATAAATATAGATAATAAATTTTAAATAGTGTCTTTTTATAATAGTATAAATAAGTAAATTATTTTAAATAATTATTTCATTTTACTCATTAATATATTATGTTATCCAATAACAATTCTAATATATTTTACAATATACTTCAGAAGAGCCTGGTTTGCTATTGATTTGGGATTATGGCTGATACCAAGTTGTTATACTTTACGTCATGCTAGAGGATATGGAAGGTATTCAATTTATTTTATTTTTTTTATCAATTTAACCTGCTGCATTCAAAATTTTTCTTTAATAATCATCATAAATTCAGATTTTAGGATTGTATGGTATTGTTTTTTAATTTTTTTCATATTAGCTACAACTTAAAAATTGATTTAAACTAATGCACATACAAAAACTTTGTTTTTTTGCAATTGTTATGTAAAAATTAGCTGAAAAATGATGAAAAATTGAGATAATGTTAATTTATAAATGCTTGTTTGTATTTTTGTGAAAAATAATTAATAAATAGAAATTCTATATATATATAAAAAAATAAATGATAATTTTATTTCTATTCAGTAGATAATACAAGTAAATTTTTTAGATATAAACATTATAGGTATTTGGTTAAAATTTTTAAAATTTTCCCAGGAGTTGCTTGTTTCATTCCAAACTAAAAGTTATTTTTGTGATAAAATAATAATTCTTATATTTAATACTGGATCTCTTGTTGAAATAAATGCTAATCTAATAAATTTTAAGTTACAAAACAAACAAGATTTAGATTAATTTGTCATGCATAAACTTGATTTGTAATATAATTACAGTTAATTATTAGCAATTTTTATACATTTCATTTAAAATCATTGTAGGAAAGAAAAGTGGATAGAACTTGTAAAAAATGTTTGCAACTTAAGAAATCTATATATAAAGAATACACCATGGCAAAATCTATTTCCAATTTGTTAAAATACTTGAATATGAATTACATTTATGTTTGATACATAATTGTGGTGCTTAATGTGTATGAGCCCTATTGCATTTGTTTTACTATTTAATTTTATTTAAAATAATTAGAAGTGAAAATATGCTCAATTTCATTCTTGCCATAGTGACACTCCTCCCTGCCATTTTGGCATTCATACTGGACAGGGCCAGTATGAAAATGCTTCTGAAAATAACGTCTCAAGTTGACATTGTAAATTAAATTTTAGTCTAGAAAGACTGACGTTATTTGTTTCAACTAAAATGATGCCTATTTCTTACATGTAGGAAAAAAACTTTATAGACATTTGAACAAAATTTTGTTGTATACTGAAATATTATGTTATGCTAATAAATTTTATATAAATAAATTTATTTGCTGCTTTATTTTTCCTATTGTAATTTAACAAGAAAAATTCTTACAGCAAATAGTTTGTTGGGGAAAAAGTCATTAAGATTACTTGATAACCATTATCATCATTACAACAGTTTTTATAATCGTGTGCTTTACTTTAGTACATAGATGATTCTGAATGGTTGTTTGTTATGCATGTGTGTTAATATCATGCCAGTTAATGTGAATTTATTTACTATATATGGATGTCAGTGGGTTAAATTTATTATGATTTAATTGTAATATTTTATTGTGTCTTAGCTGATATACATAATAATATATCATAAATTTATTAGACATTAAGATTTAAGTTACGATATAAATAATAATAATAATATGATGATTAAATTATTGTACTCATATGGTCCTACAATGATAAATTATAGGTTCAAATGAGTATCTAAAAATTTAATTCTTAGTATTGTTTCTAATTTCATTGGCAGTTTTTACAATTACTGTTACAATAAGAATGATTATATTTAAATCCCTATAAATTGTAATATGATTGCCTATCTATCCTCTCTTGTAATTTATATATATTTTTTCTTTTAATGTTACAGCTTTTTTTTCCAGTCACATTGTGCTCACTTTCACATTACTTTTTTCCAGCCATTTTCAGCTTACTGAAAGTTTGCATTTCTGCTTGTATAATTACATGTAGTTCCATTTTTATACTTTTGTTTTATAATAAAAATATTCTATTTTTTTATGTTAACATTCTTCTAATATAAAAGTTTAATATACTTACTATATATTTTGCTCTCACATTTTCTCTAGAAAGAAATTGAATAGTATTAATTTTGCTAAATATATTTTATGATAACATATTATTCTCAATATTGCTTATTTTTTGTATTTTTTTGGGAAAAGTTATTTTATGTTAAGAAGCATCTAAATTTGAGATTTTATTTTTTAAATGGGTAATTTTTGTATTTATGATATTTATTTTATTATTATTAAGAACATATTCTTATTAAAAGAAAGAGACTAAAGAAATAATTTTCAAGTCTAAATATCAATAGATGACTAAATTTTATTGCTATTAAATTATTTACATGCTATAAATTTATTTATCATAGATCAGCTCTTAGGAATTGGTTATTTCAAGTTTCAAAGGATGGTGTAAATTGGACAACACTTTATACACATACTGATGATTGTTCTTTGAATGAACCTGGATCTACAGCATCATGGCCTTTAGAAACACCTTCAGAAGAAACCCAAGGTTGGAGACATATACGTTTACAACAAACAGGGAAAAATGCAAGTGGACAGACACACTATATGTCTCTCTCAGGTTTTGAAATTTATGGCACAATTACTGGTGTTTGTGATGATATAGGTAAAATGAAAATCTGAATTATAGAAATATATGCAAATCTATGTTTTTCTTATTATTATTATTGGGTAATTTTACAATACATATTCAGGTAAGACGGCAAAAGAGGCAGAAGCGAATTTGAGGCGACAAAGAAGAATAATTAAACAACAAATAAGACACATGATTGTGGGGGCCAGAGTTATCCGAGGACCAGATTGGAAATGGCGGGATCAAGATGGTAACCCTGCAGGTGAAGGAACAATTACTGGAGAATTACACAATGGTATATAGGTATCTGCTTAAAATGTCAATTTATGTAGATGAGGG
This sequence comes from Centruroides sculpturatus, assembly GCF_000671375.1. Lineage (NCBI taxonomy): Eukaryota > Metazoa > Arthropoda > Arachnida > Scorpiones > Buthidae > Centruroides > Centruroides sculpturatus. The sequence continues at coordinate 919,512 of NW_019384417.1, read as the reverse complement.
TTGGGAATCTGTCAGCTTAAATTTCTAAGTAAATATATATCATTGGCATTTATATTTATTTTAAAAAAACAAAAATTATTTTTTATTTATATAAAAATTATAGCTTTGAAATTAATGCAGTTAAAAAATCTTGATTTTACGTTTTATTTTTGAAAAAATATTAATTTAAACGTAAAATCAGATAAAATAAATAAATACGTAAATTGGCTGTATTTTTATTTGTTTCTGGTACCTTCTCTATCAGGACTGTTATTAGAATATGAAAAATATTACATATGCTTTTTAAATATTATTTTAACAATATCAAATAGTATTAAAAATAACATAACACAAGTATGTACATAACAAGTAATTTTAAAATTTTAAGAATTTTTAAAATATTCTCCTTTTATGTTAAATTTAAAATTCATGTAATATTATTATTTATATGACTCAGAAGAATAAAAGCAATGAAATGAAAGATGGTTCCAGATATTTTTAAATATTTTCAAATAAACTTCTACTCACCATTTAGATGATTGACTTTCTATCTATATACAATTTATAATTTTAATATATATAATAATAAAGTTGCAGAGAAAATTATTATTTCTTCGTAATAATTAGTAAAGATTAACTTATTTCTAAGTACTTATATGACTTTATCTCTTAAATGGTTTTGCAAACTTCCATTCTTTACTTCAGAATTCTTATAGTTTAAAGATTATTATTAAATTACTATTATGAAATTTTTGAAGAAAAATTAGTATTTGTCTATTATCAATCATTAATGTTCTATAGAAGAAGTTTCATGAAGTTACTATAAATATTTTGCTATAAATACAAATGTAAAGAATAATGGTAGTATAACTATATGATAAATTAACCTATGCAGGAGTCACACTGTCTGTTACAAAATTTGCAATTTACAAAAATTTTATTCATCTGGTGATTGGAGTGACAAATAGCTACAGAGCAGTCTGCAAAAAAAAAAAAAAAATCCAGCAACAGGAGTTGCATAACTTTTCCAGCTATTATGAGTTTATTTTAAAAAAAAAATTTGTATTTAATTAAAAATAAAATTGTTTGTAGTGTCGTCTGTTATCAGATTTTGTTATAAAAAATTTTTATAGTTTTAATTACTATAAAATAGCAAAAAGCTTAATTATGAGAGTAGGGATGAGTTTTATGAAAAAGTGTAAGTGTTAATAATGAACAAAATCTTAAGTCCTATCCCTCTGAAGATAAATGACCCCCCTCTATCTTCCCACCCTCTTGACCTTCTACCACCAAAATTTAATAGCATCAATGCAACATACAATTTTGAATGCTGTTGCCAGGAAAATACACAATTCATTACTGGATTTTTTCAATTACAAATAGCTACCATCTTAATCAGAACAATTAAAACAAAATATTATATTTTTTTATTTGTTCAAATTTATTGTTCAAAATTTATAAATAAATAATTTCTAATATTTCTAAAATAAATTGTAGCTAAAAAGATTATTTCAGAGAGCTAAAAATGTTTATTATTAGCTAATAGGCAGTAAAACAAGAAATAAAGAATAGAATCTTAATTAAATCATAAAACTTTTTGTTCTGATAAGATAATAGTTATTTATAATGTATTACAAATAACTACTTAACTATAACTGTTATATTTTATATAAAAATACAGTAAAATCCCAACATTGTGACTACCAATAGCAAAGATTTTCTGAGCAAAAGTGGTCTTTATGAAAGGTTTCATTGTAAATATTATACAGGCTTTTTACTGTTTCCATTATGTAAATAAATGGTCATTTATTGTTTTAATTATAATATCATTGTTTAATTCTTTATCACTTTAAGTTTTAAGATTCTGAAGTTAAAGAGCAGGAATTTTTGAAAATATTAATGAATAAAATGTATAGACTTATAGTTGTTTTGGTAATTTGATTATTATATAATAGGATAAAAAATAGCAATATCAAAATTCTTTTTATTATTTATATTTTTATCTAAATTAACTGAAGGGTTTATATTAATAATTGACTTAATGATTCAACTTTAAAAAACTAATGGATAATATAAGTTTATCTGAAAATATTTAAGATTAAAACTCATCTTTATTATAACAAATTCTTTCTATCCTTTTTTTTGTTTTATTTTACTTCTATTTTATTGTATCAGAACTTTTTAATGTATAACGAAATCTGAGTTTAGCAGACACTTGTCCTAAATGGACCAAGTGTCAAATGATTGTGTCTGCTAAACCCAGGTTCTACTAGAAATAATACTAACATAATAGTATATTTTGTCTTTTTTAATTATACCTTACTAGAAAAAATATAAACTAAATGAAAGTGTGTTTTTGTAATGAACAGAATACTGAGCATTTTAAATTGAGTTAAATAATGTATAAAACTTTTTAAATAGATAAAATTCCAAAAATCTGATTAAGTTAGGATTTAATTTCTGTTTTATTTAGAAATTAGTTTTACTACCAAATAATGGAAATTGGATCACTTATAGAAGACAAAATATATGTTGATATCTATACAGTGAAATATGTCAGATAGATTTGCTTTTGTTTCAAAATTATAAGTTTCTTGTATGTGTTCAATAGCAGATATATACTTTATTTTATTATTAAAACATATAATGTTAATGAACAGCAAAATATTGTTAAATTTTTCTTGGCAAAATAACTTTGTTAATATTAATGTTAAGAAAACTATTTTATTTTCTGTTTCTGTAAATTATTTCCTGAAACATTAGGAAGGGGGCATTCTATCAGGNCAATTTGATCAATGATTTTGGTTATTGTTACCAAACTTTTACTAAGGAAATCTGTAGAGATATTCTTTGGGTTCTTTGTTTTCAGAATCTGTTTTCCAGTTCTACATGAATTCCTTGTTCTTCCATTTCTTGAAAGTTGTCGTTGGTAAGGCTTTCACCAGAAACCTGCAGTAACTCCTCAATATCCTACTCATCTACATCTCTTATTCCTGCTGTGTCGATTAGGTTGACAATTTGGTCAATCTAATGATACAGCGATAGACTCTTCTTGTTGAGAGGTCTTGAATTCCTTCAGCCATAACTTATTCTACACTTTGTTCCTGCCAAGCAAAGTCGATATTGCCTATGGCATCCACGATATATTTTTTTCCAAAATTGCACTAAACATAGATTTATGGAAAGTACAGCGCTACGACAAATTGCCACCTTTTGCTGATTGGTTTTTGTTTGTGAATAATCATATTATATATGAATTGATGAAATGCCACAATAATTTGAATCAGTGTAAATTTTGAGCTTTTTTTTAGGCTTCAAGCAGACAGCGTTATATCGAATCAGCATTAAGCAGGGTTTTACTGTATGTCAAAAATGAATTGTCCATTGTGCAAGACTGTACTGTAACTATAACTGTATACAAAATAGTTCATTAGCATGGCTTAGAAAATACTATTGGGATTTTTACCTTGAAAAAAAAATTTTACTTTAAATCTAATTATTTTTTCATAGATATTTTTAATTCCAATATTACCAATGATGTATCTGGTTACTAAAAATGTATTTGATGATCTAGAAGTTATGAAGATGTTAAATGATTAAGTTAACAAAAGTATTTGATTCATTAATCAAATTTTATTTATTGAAAGAAAGCACAAAATTCCCGTGTTGAATTTATAAAGGAACACGTGGTGAAGAGAATAGATTTTATTATTATTTAACATACACTATTTCTGTACAAAGTGGTAGAAATGCATTTCATGCTATTTGCCCCTTGTCAGTCCTTTTTTGTACAAATATAAATTTTACATAAAAATACATTAAATTTAATGTTTATTTATACACTGTATTACACATGCAAAACCCACAGAAAAAATGAAGATTACTTGAATCAATATTTATTTGTGATTCCTGGATAAATGGTGTAGAATTACAATCAAAATAAGAAAGAACAAAAACAAGTGGAACTAAAATAAATTAAGTATAAAAAATTGAATAAATTAAAATAAATTCTATTAAAAAGGGTAAAAGTGTATGATAAGTTTGACAGCAATTTTGTGTTTTTCCCCCCCATTGAACATAGAAAGAACAAGAAGCAATTAAGTATTAAAATTTTATTTAATATAAATGTATAATGCATGAAATAGTTCATGTTAACTTTTAAATCTCTCTAGACTTACACTAGTGATGAAAAGTTAAAATATGTATCAATGATCAAACAAAAATCTGACAGTTTTTTGATTGTAAAATTGGTTTGTTGTTACTATTTTCATGTTTAAGTTCAAATATGATAATTAGTACCAGATGAAAGAAAAGCCATTTAAACTATAATTGGAATATCTTTCTGAAATTCTTTCATAAACTGTCTTATATGTTAATAGTATAGAATTATTTTAAGTGAAGTTAAGTGAACTATTTCTGTTAAGTTAAATGATGTTTAATTCAAAAAATGATGGAATATCTGCACTGTATTACTGTAATCCAACTTGTATCTATAAACCTTTTACAGGTGCGCGTATCAGATAAATCTCTAAGATAGAGCACACCATGCATAATGCGCAAGTCCATAGTGACGTCATTGGGTCGGGACATCGTTCCAGATCGTATTTTGTAATAACTTTGAACCGCATTCTGTTATGGGATTGTTACCTGAAGAAGAACCGTAACGGTTTGAAAATGTTTGTAACTGTTGTAGAGTGTGATGATACGCGCACTGGTAAAAAGTTTATAGATAGGAGTTGGATTGTATATTTAATTTTTAGAAAAATCTTTGTTCATTGAATTTATATAGTTCATTTTTTCCCCTTCCATCTAAACTTACCATATTATGGTATAAAAACAGATTATTATTTTTTTGTTCCACAATACACCAGATTAATTGTAATTATTTTGTACATTGTTTTTGTATTTTGTAAATTGATTTGTATTTTATTGAACTGTTACAAATAAAACACGGGGATTAGAAAAATACAAAAATTTTACATATAATATTATTAAATTACTTACATTTTATAAATATAGATAATAAATTTTAAATAGTGTCTTTTTATAATAGTATAAATAAGTAAATTATTTTAAATAATTATTTCATTTTACTCATTAATATATTATGTTATCCAATAACAATTCTAATATATTTTACAATATACTTCAGAAGAGCCTGGTTTGCTATTGATTTGGGATTATGGCTGATACCAAGTTGTTATACTTTACGTCATGCTAGAGGATATGGAAGGTATTCAATTTATTTTATTTTTTTTATCAATTTAACCTGCTGCATTCAAAATTTTTCTTTAATAATCATCATAAATTCAGATTTTAGGATTGTATGGTATTGTTTTTTAATTTTTTTCATATTAGCTACAACTTAAAAATTGATTTAAACTAATGCACATACAAAAACTTTGTTTTTTTGCAATTGTTATGTAAAAATTAGCTGAAAAATGATGAAAAATTGAGATAATGTTAATTTATAAATGCTTGTTTGTATTTTTGTGAAAAATAATTAATAAATAGAAATTCTATATATATATAAAAAAATAAATGATAATTTTATTTCTATTCAGTAGATAATACAAGTAAATTTTTTAGATATAAACATTATAGGTATTTGGTTAAAATTTTTAAAATTTTCCCAGGAGTTGCTTGTTTCATTCCAAACTAAAAGTTATTTTTGTGATAAAATAATAATTCTTATATTTAATACTGGATCTCTTGTTGAAATAAATGCTAATCTAATAAATTTTAAGTTACAAAACAAACAAGATTTAGATTAATTTGTCATGCATAAACTTGATTTGTAATATAATTACAGTTAATTATTAGCAATTTTTATACATTTCATTTAAAATCATTGTAGGAAAGAAAAGTGGATAGAACTTGTAAAAAATGTTTGCAACTTAAGAAATCTATATATAAAGAATACACCATGGCAAAATCTATTTCCAATTTGTTAAAATACTTGAATATGAATTACATTTATGTTTGATACATAATTGTGGTGCTTAATGTGTATGAGCCCTATTGCATTTGTTTTACTATTTAATTTTATTTAAAATAATTAGAAGTGAAAATATGCTCAATTTCATTCTTGCCATAGTGACACTCCTCCCTGCCATTTTGGCATTCATACTGGACAGGGCCAGTATGAAAATGCTTCTGAAAATAACGTCTCAAGTTGACATTGTAAATTAAATTTTAGTCTAGAAAGACTGACGTTATTTGTTTCAACTAAAATGATGCCTATTTCTTACATGTAGGAAAAAAACTTTATAGACATTTGAACAAAATTTTGTTGTATACTGAAATATTATGTTATGCTAATAAATTTTATATAAATAAATTTATTTGCTGCTTTATTTTTCCTATTGTAATTTAACAAGAAAAATTCTTACAGCAAATAGTTTGTTGGGGAAAAAGTCATTAAGATTACTTGATAACCATTATCATCATTACAACAGTTTTTATAATCGTGTGCTTTACTTTAGTACATAGATGATTCTGAATGGTTGTTTGTTATGCATGTGTGTTAATATCATGCCAGTTAATGTGAATTTATTTACTATATATGGATGTCAGTGGGTTAAATTTATTATGATTTAATTGTAATATTTTATTGTGTCTTAGCTGATATACATAATAATATATCATAAATTTATTAGACATTAAGATTTAAGTTACGATATAAATAATAATAATAATATGATGATTAAATTATTGTACTCATATGGTCCTACAATGATAAATTATAGGTTCAAATGAGTATCTAAAAATTTAATTCTTAGTATTGTTTCTAATTTCATTGGCAGTTTTTACAATTACTGTTACAATAAGAATGATTATATTTAAATCCCTATAAATTGTAATATGATTGCCTATCTATCCTCTCTTGTAATTTATATATATTTTTTCTTTTAATGTTACAGCTTTTTTTTCCAGTCACATTGTGCTCACTTTCACATTACTTTTTTCCAGCCATTTTCAGCTTACTGAAAGTTTGCATTTCTGCTTGTATAATTACATGTAGTTCCATTTTTATACTTTTGTTTTATAATAAAAATATTCTATTTTTTTATGTTAACATTCTTCTAATATAAAAGTTTAATATACTTACTATATATTTTGCTCTCACATTTTCTCTAGAAAGAAATTGAATAGTATTAATTTTGCTAAATATATTTTATGATAACATATTATTCTCAATATTGCTTATTTTTTGTATTTTTTTGGGAAAAGTTATTTTATGTTAAGAAGCATCTAAATTTGAGATTTTATTTTTTAAATGGGTAATTTTTGTATTTATGATATTTATTTTATTATTATTAAGAACATATTCTTATTAAAAGAAAGAGACTAAAGAAATAATTTTCAAGTCTAAATATCAATAGATGACTAAATTTTATTGCTATTAAATTATTTACATGCTATAAATTTATTTATCATAGATCAGCTCTTAGGAATTGGTTATTTCAAGTTTCAAAGGATGGTGTAAATTGGACAACACTTTATACACATACTGATGATTGTTCTTTGAATGAACCTGGATCTACAGCATCATGGCCTTTAGAAACACCTTCAGAAGAAACCCAAGGTTGGAGACATATACGTTTACAACAAACAGGGAAAAATGCAAGTGGACAGACACACTATATGTCTCTCTCAGGTTTTGAAATTTATGGCACAATTACTGGTGTTTGTGATGATATAGGTAAAATGAAAATCTGAATTATAGAAATATATGCAAATCTATGTTTTTCTTATTATTATTATTGGGTAATTTTACAATACATATTCAGGTAAGACGGCAAAAGAGGCAGAAGCGAATTTGAGGCGACAAAGAAGAATAATTAAACAACAAATAAGACACATGATTGTGGGGGCCAGAGTTATCCGAGGACCAGATTGGAAATGGCGGGATCAAGATGGTAACCCTGCAGGTGAAGGAACAATTACTGGAGAATTACACAATGGTATATAGGTATCTGCTTAAAATGTCAATTTATGTAGATGAGGGTTGGGAATCTGTCAGCTTAAATTTCTAAGTAAATATATATCATTGGCATTTATATTTATTTTAAAAAAACAAAAATTATTTTTTATTTATATAAAAATTATAGCTTTGAAATTAATGCAGTTAAAAAATCTTGATTTTACGTTTTATTTTTGAAAAAATATTAATTTAAACGTAAAATCAGATAAAATAAATAAATACGTAAATTGGCTGTATTTTTATTTGTTTCTGGTACCTTCTCTATCAGGACTGTTATTAGAATATGAAAAATATTACATATGCTTTTTAAATATTATTTTAACAATATCAAATAGTATTAAAAATAACATAACACAAGTATGTACATAACAAGTAATTTTAAAATTTTAAGAATTTTTAAAATATTCTCCTTTTATGTTAAATTTAAAATTCATGTAATATTATTATTTATATGACTCAGAAGAATAAAAGCAATGAAATGAAAGATGGTTCCAGATATTTTTAAATATTTTCAAATAAACTTCTACTCACCATTTAGATGATTGACTTTCTATCTATATACAATTTATAATTTTAATATATATAATAATAAAGTTGCAGAGAAAATTATTATTTCTTCGTAATAATTAGTAAAGATTAACTTATTTCTAAGTACTTATATGACTTTATCTCTTAAATGGTTTTGCAAACTTCCATTCTTTACTTCAGAATTCTTATAGTTTAAAGATTATTATTAAATTACTATTATGAAATTTTTGAAGAAAAATTAGTATTTGTCTATTATCAATCATTAATGTTCTATAGAAGAAGTTTCATGAAGTTACTATAAATATTTTGCTATAAATACAAATGTAAAGAATAATGGTAGTATAACTATATGATAAATTAACCTATGCAGGAGTCACACTGTCTGTTACAAAATTTGCAATTTACAAAAATTTTATTCATCTGGTGATTGGAGTGACAAATAGCTACAGAGCAGTCTGCAAAAAAAAAAAAAAAATCCAGCAACGAGTTGCTTAAGTTTCTTGGCAACATTTAAAACTGCACATGGCGCCATCTGTTATGATATTTTATTATTAAAAACTTTAGATTTCATTATTATAACATGGCAAAAAGGTTAATTTTGAGAGGTTAGGGATGGGTTTTATAAAAGAAAAAAAAAAAAAAAGAAAAACTGCAAATTATAATAACTAGTAAAATCGTCATTAAGTCCGACTCTAATCGAGATAGGAAACACGATCCTCACCAGTGGCGTAGCGTGGGTGTCAGCCGCCCGGAGCGGAGGAAAATTTCGCTACCCTCTTATTTAGGTTTTTCAATTTAAAAGACTAAAATTCAGTTTCGTCACAGAATAAGTAATGAAAAATTCCGTGCTCATTTCAATCGATCCGAATCGTAGGTGAAAATATGAAATGAAATGGTTCAAATTTTTACAAGATATTATTATTATTTATTGTGAAATTTTTCCGACCCGTAAAAGAGCCGCCCGGGGTGGACCGCCCCTGCCGCCCCCACTACGCTACGCTACTGATCCCCACTTCGTCGATCTTTCACCATCATAGTATAATAGCATCAATCCCCCTAATATTCAAACATCCCAGCAAAATTTCAGAAATTTTTGACAAAATACAGAAGTTATTACGCTCAAAAGTAAGTAAACAAAATCATGGCCCCCCACACATCTATACATACAGAAAACACCCCGAATTTCTTTCATTTCTCGACGTTTCAAGATCTCCTGAATCCAAAAATGTAAAAATCTTGGAGGACCATTTTTTGACTCATCGCAATAGTAACTACTGTACCTGTACTGTACATACTTGTATTAGGGATAAATAAAACATTTCTGACATATCTTAACAGAAATAATTTATCAATAGTTTCCGATGCCTGACTTTCTTCAACCAATAAGACTTAAGCCAAACTCGTAGCCAATCAGAGAAAAGCATCGTTAATTGCGACCTTTTGGGAAAGTTGGGACAAAGACGAATGAAGGGGTGAAGTGGAAACTCATGATATGTGTGTTTTAATTGGATAATCCGACTCGTTTGTAATGTACAGGTACATGAGTGTTGGAGATCACAGTAACGATGTATTTGCATATGGTAACCGGCTAATGAGTACAATAGATGTGCAGATAAAAGTAATCTTTTTAGCTGTTTGTTGTAAGTTTTGAGGTAAGTCAGCAACTATATTAATTAACTACGTTCTTTTGTAGATTTAAATGCGAGTGTTATTTTCCGATAGCTTGAAATTTTTACCTTTAAGTTATCATATGCTGTCTTTGTCTGAACATGTGGCATTTTCATGCGTATGTTGCTCATGAGGCAGACTGGAAAGAGGCAAACTGAAAAATTTTCCACTGTACTCCGTCTTGTTTCTACTTTGTTTTTGCCTATTAATTGACGAGGCTATCACAAGCAAATGCTCAGCTCAGAAACAGATTTTATTGATGCATAAGTTGAAATTTATTTTGTGACAAATGTACTGTACCAATAATATCATTATCCACCACTTTCTCAGCAAATAAATCACGGTTTCTTTACCTATGTGCACCGTCATGGCTCGGTCCCGACGGNATACAGTCGACCCCCCTATAAGATCATTGATTTTTCCGTTTTATCTGAATTACATGTTGTACGAGTCACTTAGATTTTACAAATATGTGAGCCGTTCACAGCCCGGCACACGTATTTGTAAAATCTAAGTGACTCGTACAACATGTAATTCAGATAAAACGGAAAAATCAATGATCTTATAGGGGGGTCGACTGTATTTTTAAAAATGATTTGAATGACTCCAGAAAAAAAATATCCTTTGTTTGCTGGACTTTGAAGGTTATTAATAATCATGAGTAGTCAATGCAGCATATTTGTACAGTGAGCAGGTACAAAGAGTATATGACAAATTAAAGCTAAAACAGCCATCTTTGGCAAATCGTTAAGGTGTTTGTTTTTACAAGATAATGCTTACCCACACATTGCAGAAATTACAAGAAACAAAGTAATGCAATTGGGATGGGAACTTTTACTTCATTCTTTCTATTCTACTGACTTATCTCTGTCAGATTATCACTTTTTTTTTTTAACATGTTGACTGCCATGGGACTTTTCAAGATTCTGGTGTAAAACGGCAACTTAATTTAATTATATTATATTATTAAAAACTAATTAGAGTACATAGTAATAATTAAAAAGCATATAGAATGTATTTTTTTTTTTTTAAGATTTTACAAATTATCTCGTAGTTGGCTTATGTAACAGAAAGCTCTTCGCTGAAGCCAAACTACAAGTTAATTCATGCACAGACAAGATTCATCCTGTCACTTCGCTACAGCCAATCAGAGATGTGCATCTAAATTCGTTAGTAATAAATCACATATAGAGGTGAGCACATCACATTTACATCCTTTTTTTGAGTGTGTTATTTTTTACTTATTTTTATAATAAAATTATAAATATCCCAATATAAAAAGGAAAAACCACTGACTAGAAAACAACTTGATTACTACACTAATCTAGGTGATTCAGAATCTGACAAAATTTTTGGTGAGGATGGTAACGATAGTAGCGATTATATACTGTACCTTCTGAGGATTCAAGTGAGCATAGTGATTACGAACTTGTCTCCAAACCTGAAGATGAGACTATTCTCGAATCTGAAGGCAATCACGATGCATCTCAAGCAACCATATCAAATTCAAATGATAATTTGTGAACATAAAATCAACAAAATCCTGAACTATTTATTTTCCAAGAAAATATTTGTTTGAAATTGGATACGACAAATCTTACATTGCAAATGCTGGTGGACTTATTTTTTGGAAGAATTTCTTGCATTACTGGTCAAACAAACAAATTTGTATGCTGTGCAAGAAATTGCAAAACATAAAGAAATAAAAAAATCTAAAAGGGTATCACAATGGAAAGACATCAGTGCTGCAGAAATGAAAGTTTTTATTGGACTTGTATTACAAATGAGCTCTTGTTCTTTTCCTTCAATAGAACATTACTAGAGTACAAACAAACTGTACAATATAATGTTTTGGCGATCACACGAGTCGAAATAAATTCCAATTAGTTGATAGCTCAATATTATCTTCTGACAGATTATATAAGGTATGACCTATACTAAATCATTTTAATAATATTATGCACCAAAACTATGTGCCTGATAAAAATGTGTGTATCAATGAATCAATGATGTGGCATGGAAGATTGCATTTTCGCCAGTACGTAAAAAAATAAAAAACACAAATACAGTGTCAAACTGTATGAACTATGTGAATCCGATGATGGTGTTACGAAAATAACAATTTACAGCGGAAAATCTGAGGGAATTGACAGTAATTTAGGCCACACTACTGATGTTGTCTTACACTTACTTGAGGACTATCTTGATAAGGGATATAGAGTATACATGGATAATTTTTATAATCCTGTTGCTCTTACGAAATTACTGACCACACAAAAAACTTGTGTGTGGAACTCTATGAAATAACAGAAAGGAGAATCCCAGAGATATGGTAAATCAAAAACTGAAAAAGGAGGAATTTATTTGGCAGTGAAATGGTCCTGTTACTGTATGTACTGATTGAACACTTTTACCATTTCAAACATGCATGTTGTTGAAATGGTAAAGGTGTTCAATTGCAATGGAAAATGTTTGATGAAACCAAATATAATTTGAGATTACAATCATGGAATGTCTGACATTGACCGATCAGATCAAATGCTATTGTACTACTAAGCTCTAAGAAAGACTATTAGATGGCCCAAAAAGGTTGCATTACATATTATAGAGATATATATATACACAATGCACACAAACTCTTTCAAAAAGCAACTTCTTCTAAAATAAAACTTATAAAGTTTAGAGAAACATTCGTTGAAGCGTTGATTGGAGAAGAGATTCAACTAGTTTCAAAAAAATTAGATTGCAAGAGCTTCACTATTTACAGAGTATCCCACCTACTGAAAAAAAAAAAAAGCATCCAACAAAGCCATGTTGAATTTGTACCAAAGCTAAAAAAAACACTGAGAAACATGTTATTTCTGTCCAATTTGTCCAGAGAAGCCAGCCCTTTGTGTGGAAGATTGTTTTAAAAATTATCACAAACAATAAAAATATTGTTTTGCTTTTGATTTTGAATAAACTTTTTATGATTATATTTTCTGTTCATTTATTAATAAATGTTCTGTTCATGTAAGCCAAACTTGATTTTTTGTTTTCGCCTGTGGCTATCTATTCATATTTACACTGATATACTACAAATGACATCGTAGTTGCACAAATATGGCAAGGAAACAAACTATGATATAACTCATAGTTGGCATCCTAGGTAGTAACGAAAACTAAGAATCATCTCATAGTTGGCAGTCAACGTGTTAATCTTTAGATAATCATATGCTTGGAAAACAACTTACAAATCACACAGCTATAAAAAAAAGTAACTGTTTTCAATGCTAAAAATAATTAATTGAATGTAAAGGTGAATATTTTGATGAATAAAAAGATAAGCATTTTTTTCACATTTCAAAAATGACATTTTTTATTTGGTTACCTGATATATATGTCCTGGAATGAGTTTTCACTATGGTGAATATTTAATTGAATTTTTTGCTATACAGGTAGCCCTCGGTTTACGCCCCAGTTCCGTTCCTACAAAAGCCGGCGCAAATTCTATTGGCGTAAAATGAACCGGTATTTACAGTGAGGTATACGGTTAGGTTCCACATAAGTGAAAAATACGCAAATAATTTTGTTTATTAATACAATATAATACAAAGTACAAGTAAATTTAATTTTTAAAATGTATTTTATCATAAAATAAAGTGAAATGTTTTTATTGAAAAATTTTAGTTTCGAATTTCTTACATTTTCTGGAAAAAGTATCTATCTTTAATTGTTTACATTTTTGATTTCTTTCATTAAAAATTTTTGAATATGGTCGAATATGATGCTCCTTTTTACATTTGCACTTCGCTCCCAACATTGTCTAACTCACAAACTTCATCCATCAAACTTTCCTTAGTTGAAAGGATACGTTAACCCAACATAGAGCTACAGATGAGCGAAGACACTGATTGGTCGACCACGGTCACTGCAGTACATATATAAGGTCAGTTTGAGCAGGAAAATTCAAGGTGGTTAAGGAGAGATAAATATCGTTTGGCATTGTAAGGTGTTTTCCTGAATGAACTGATATGGGATACATTCATTGGTGCTATGGATTTGGATGCCATTTATTGGACTATTAAGTTTAATATCTTGACTCGTGGGTACCTAAATGTTTAGTGTTTTAATATTAATTTAATGCAAATGTATACATACCCANCCCTATAAATTGTAATATGATTGCCTATCTATCCTCTCTTGTAATTTATATATATTTTTTCTTTTAATGTTACAGCTTTTTTTTCCAGTCACATTGTGCTCACTTTCACATTACTTTTTTCCAGCCATTTTCAGCTTACTGAAAGTTTGCATTTCTGCTTGTATAATTACATGTAGTTCCATTTTTATACTTTTGTTTTATAATAAAAATATTCTATTTTTTTATGTTAACATTCTTCTAATATAAAAGTTTAATATACTTACTATATATTTTGCTCTCACATTTTCTCTAGAAAGAAATTGAATAGTATTAATTTTGCTAAATATATTTTATGATAACATATTATTCTCAATATTGCTTATTTTTTGTATTTTTTTGGGAAAAGTTATTTTATGTTAAGAAGCATCTAAATTTGAGATTTTATTTTTTAAATGGGTAATTTTTGTATTTATGATATTTATTTTATTATTATTAAGAACATATTCTTATTAAAAGAAAGAGACTAAAGAAATAATTTTCAAGTCTAAATATCAATAGATGACTAAATTTTATTGCTATTAAATTATTTACATGCTATAAATTTATTTATCATAGATCAGCTCTTAGGAATTGGTTATTTCAAGTTTCAAAGGATGGTGTAAATTGGACAACACTTTATACACATACTGATGATTGTTCTTTGAATGAACCTGGATCTACAGCATCATGGCCTTTAGAAACACCTTCAGAAGAAACCCAAGGTTGGAGACATATACGTTTACAACAAACAGGGAAAAATGCAAGTGGACAGACACACTATATGTCTCTCTCAGGTTTTGAAATTTATGGCACAATTACTGGTGTTTGTGATGATATAGGTAAAATGAAAATCTGAATTATAGAAATATATGCAAATCTATGTTTTTCTTATTATTATTATTGGGTAATTTTACAATACATATTCAGGTAAGACGGCAAAAGAGGCAGAAGCGAATTTGAGGCGACAAAGAAGAATAATTAAACAACAAATAAGACACATGATTGTGGGGGCCAGAGTTATCCGAGGACCAGATTGGAAATGGCGGGATCAAGATGGTAACCCTGCAGGTGAAGGAACAATTACTGGAGAATTACACAATGGTATATAGGTATCTGCTTAAAATGTCAATTTATGTAGATGAGGGTTGGGAATCTGTCAGCTTAAATTTCTAAGTAAATATATATCATTGGCATTTATATTTATTTTAAAAAAACAAAAATTATTTTTTATTTATATAAAAATTATAGCTTTGAAATTAATGCAGTTAAAAAATCTTGATTTTACGTTTTATTTTTGAAAAAATATTAATTTAAACGTAAAATCAGATAAAATAAATAAATACGTAAATTGGCTGTATTTTTATTTGTTTCTGGTACCTTCTCTATCAGGACTGTTATTAGAATATGAAAAATATTACATATGCTTTTTAAATATTATTGTTATTTTTGTGATAAAATAATAATTCTTATATTTAATACTGGATCTCTTGTTGAAATAAATGCTAATCTAATAAATTTTAAGTTACAAAACAAACAAGATTTAGATTAATTTGTCATGCATAAACTTGATTTGTAATATAATTACAGTTAATTATTAGCAATTTTTATACATTTCATTTAAAATCATTGTAGGAAAGAAAAGTGGATAGAACTTGTAAAAAATGTTTGCAACTTAAGAAATCTATATATAAAGAATACACCATGGCAAAATCTATTTCCAATTTGTTAAAATACTTGAATATGAATTACATTTATGTTTGATACATAATTGTGGTGCTTAATGTGTATGAGCCCTATTGCATTTGTTTTACTATTTAATTTTATTTAAAATAATTAGAAGTGAAAATATGCTCAATTTCATTCTTGCCATAGTGACACTCCTCCCTGCCATTTTGGCATTCATACTGGACAGGGCCAGTATGAAAATGCTTCTGAAAATAACGTCTCAAGTTGACATTGTAAATTAAATTTTAGTCTAGAAAGACTGACGTTATTTGTTTCAACTAAAATGATGCCTATTTCTTACATGTAGGAAAAAAACTTTATAGACATTTGAACAAAATTTTGTTGTATACTGAAATATTATGTTATGCTAATAAATTTTATATAAATAAATTTATTTGCTGCTTTATTTTTCCTATTGTAATTTAACAAGAAAAATTCTTACAGCAAATAGTTTGTTGGGGAAAAAGTCATTAAGATTACTTGATAACCATTATCATCATTACAACAGTTTTTATAATCGTGTGCTTTACTTTAGTACATAGATGATTCTGAATGGTTGTTTGTTATGCATGTGTGTTAATATCATGCCAGTTAATGTGAATTTATTTACTATATATGGATGTCAGTGGGTTAAATTTATTATGATTTAATTGTAATATTTTATTGTGTCTTAGCTGATATACATAATAATATATCATAAATTTATTAGACATTAAGATTTAAGTTACGATATAAATAATAATAATAATATGATGATTAAATTATTGTACTCATATGGTCCTACAATGATAAATTATAGGTTCAAATGAGTATCTAAAAATTTAATTCTTAGTATTGTTTCTAATTTCATTGGCAGTTTTTACAATTACTGTTACAATAAGAATGATTATATTTAAATCCCTATAAATTGTAATATGATTGCCTATCTATCCTCTCTTGTAATTTATATATATTTTTTCTTTTAATGTTACAGCTTTTTTTTCCAGTCACATTGTGCTCACTTTCACATTACTTTTTTCCAGCCATTTTCAGCTTACTGAAAGTTTGCATTTCTGCTTGTATAATTACATGTAGTTCCATTTTTATACTTTTGTTTTATAATAAAAATATTCTATTTTTTTATGTTAACATTCTTCTAATATAAAAGTTTAATATACTTACTATATATTTTGCTCTCACATTTTCTCTAGAAAGAAATTGAATAGTATTAATTTTGCTAAATATATTTTATGATAACATATTATTCTCAATATTGCTTATTTTTTGTATTTTTTTGGGAAAAGTTATTTTATGTTAAGAAGCATCTAAATTTGAGATTTTATTTTTTAAATGGGTAATTTTTGTATTTATGATATTTATTTTATTATTATTAAGAACATATTCTTATTAAAAGAAAGAGACTAAAGAAATAATTTTCAAGTCTAAATATCAATAGATGACTAAATTTTATTGCTATTAAATTATTTACATGCTATAAATTTATTTATCATAGATCAGCTCTTAGGAATTGGTTATTTCAAGTTTCAAAGGATGGTGTAAATTGGACAACACTTTATACACATACTGATGATTGTTCTTTGAATGAACCTGGATCTACAGCATCATGGCCTTTAGAAACACCTTCAGAAGAAACCCAAGGTTGGAGACATATACGTTTACAACAAACAGGGAAAAATGCAAGTGGACAGACACACTATATGTCTCTCTCAGGTTTTGAAATTTATGGCACAATTACTGGTGTTTGTGATGATATAGGTAAAATGAAAATCTGAATTATAGAAATATATGCAAATCTATGTTTTTCTTATTATTATTATTGGGTAATTTTACAATACATATTCAGGTAAGACGGCAAAAGAGGCAGAAGCGAATTTGAGGCGACAAAGAAGAATAATTAAACAACAAATAAGACACATGATTGTGGGGGCCAGAGTTATCCGAGGACCAGATTGGAAATGGCGGGATCAAGATGGTAACCCTGCAGGTGAAGGAACAATTACTGGAGAATTACACAATGGTATATAGGTATCTGCTTAAAATGTCAATTTATGTAGATGAGGGTTGGGAATCTGTCAGCTTAAATTTCTAAGTAAATATATATCATTGGCATTTATATTTATTTTAAAAAAACAAAAATTATTTTTTATTTATATAAAAATTATAGCTTTGAAATTAATGCAGTTAAAAAATCTTGATTTTACGTTTTATTTTTGAAAAAATATTAATTTAAACGTAAAATCAGATAAAATAAATAAATACGTAAATTGGCTGTATTTTTATTTGTTTCTGGTACCTTCTCTATCAGGACTGTTATTAGAATATGAAAAATATTACATATGCTTTTTAAATATTATTTTAACAATATCAAATAGTATTAAAAATAACATAACACAAGTATGTACATAACAAGTAATTTTAAAATTTTAAGAATTTTTAAAATATTCTCCTTTTATGTTAAATTTAAAATTCATGTAATATTATTATTTATATGACTCAGAAGAATAAAAGCAATGAAATGAAAGATGGTTCCAGATATTTTTAAATATTTTCAAATAAACTTCTACTCACCATTTAGATGATTGACTTTCTATCTATATACAATTTATAATTTTAATATATATAATAATAAAGTTGCAGAGAAAATTATTATTTCTTCGTAATAATTAGTAAAGATTAACTTATTTCTAAGTACTTATATGACTTTATCTCTTAAATGGTTTTGCAAACTTCCATTCTTTACTTCAGAATTCTTATAGTTTAAAGATTATTATTAAATTACTATTATGAAATTTTTGAAGAAAAATTAGTATTTGTCTATTATCAATCATTAATGTTCTATAGAAGAAGTTTCATGAAGTTACTATAAATATTTTGCTATAAATACAAATGTAAAGAATAATGGTAGTATAACTATATGATAAATTAACCTATGCAGGAGTCACACTGTCTGTTACAAAATTTGCAATTTACAAAAATTTTATTCATCTGGTGATTGGAGTGACAAATAGCTACAGAGCAGTCTGCAAAAAAAAAAAAAAATCCAGCAACAGGAGTTGCATAACTTTTCCAGCTATTATGAGTTTATTTTAAAAAAAAAATTTGTATTTAATTAAAAATAAAATTGTTTGTAGTGTCGTCTGTTATCAGATTTTGTTATAAAAAATTTTTATAGTTTTAATTACTATAAAATAGCAAAAAGCTTAATTATGAGAGTAGGGATGAGTTTTATGAAAAAGTGTAAGTGTTAATAATGAACAAAATCTTAAGTCCTATCCCTCTGAAGATAAATGACCCCCCTCTATCTTCCCACCCTCTTGACCTTCTACCACCAAAATTTAATAGCATCAATGCAACATACAATTTTGAATGCTGTTGCCAGGAAAATACACAATTCATTACTGGATTTTTTCAATTACAAATAGCTACCATCTTAATCAGAACAATTAAAACAAAATATTATATTTTTTTATTTGTTCAAATTTATTGTTCAAAATTTATAAATAAATAATTTCTAATATTTCTAAAATAAATTGTAGCTAAAAAGATTATTTCAGAGAGCTAAAAATGTTTATTATTAGCTAATAGGCAGTAAAACAAGAAATAAAGAATAGAATCTTAATTAAATCATAAAACTTTTTGTTCTGATAAGATAATAGTTATTTATAATGTATTACAAATAACTACTTAACTATAACTGTTATATTTTATATAAAAATACAGTAAAATCCCAACATTGTGACTACCAATAGCAAAGATTTTCTGAGCAAAAGTGGTCTTTATGAAAGGTTTCATTGTAAATATTATACAGGCTTTTTACTGTTTCCATTATGTAAATAAATGGTCATTTATTGTTTTAATTATAATATCATTGTTTAATTCTTTATCACTTTAAGTTTTAAGATTCTGAAGTTAAAGAGCAGGAATTTTTGAAAATATTAATGAATAAAATGTATAGACTTATAGTTGTTTTGGTAATTTGATTATTATATAATAGGATAAAAAATAGCAATATCAAAATTCTTTTTATTATTTATATTTTTATCTAAATTAACTGAAGGGTTTATATTAATAATTGACTTAATGATTCAACTTTAAAAAACTAATGGATAATATAAGTTTATCTGAAAATATTTAAGATTAAAACTCATCTTTATTATAACAAATTCTTTCTATCCTTTTTTTTGTTTTATTTTACTTCTATTTTATTGTATCAGAACTTTTTAATGTATAACGAAATCTGAGTTTAGCAGACACTTGTCCTAAATGGACCAAGTGTCAAATGATTGTGTCTGCTAAACCCAGGTTCTACTAGAAATAATACTAACATAATAGTATATTTTGTCTTTTTTAATTATACCTTACTAGAAAAAATATAAACTAAATGAAAGTGTGTTTTTGTAATGAACAGAATACTGAGCATTTTAAATTGAGTTAAATAATGTATAAAACTTTTTAAATAGATAAAATTCCAAAAATCTGATTAAGTTAGGATTTAATTTCTGTTTTATTTAGAAATTAGTTTTACTACCAAATAATGGAAATTGGATCACTTATAGAAGACAAAATATATGTTGATATCTATACAGTGAAATATGTCAGATAGATTTGCTTTTGTTTCAAAATTATAAGTTTCTTGTATGTGTTCAATAGCAGATATATACTTTATTTTATTATTAAAACATATAATGTTAATGAACAGCAAAATATTGTTAAATTTTTCTTGGCAAAATAACTTTGTTAATATTAATGTTAAGAAAACTATTTTATTTTCTGTTTCTGTAAATTATTTCCTGAAACATTAGGAAGGGGGCATTCTATCAGGTAATAAAATATATAAATGTCATTTTTTATTTTGATGAATAAAATAATTTTATTTATCAAAATATTCACTTTCACATTTAATTATGCTTTCTCAACAGGAGGGCAGTTTGAAAATACTATTTTTAAAAATGATTTGAATGACTCCAGAAAAAAAATATCCTTTGTTTGCTGGACTTTGAAGGTTATTAATAATCATGAGTAGTCAATGCAGCATATTTGTACAGTGAGCAGGTACAAAGAGTATATGACAAATTAAAGCTAAAACAGCCATCTTTGGCAAATCGTTAAGGTGTTTGTTTTTACAAGATAATGCTTACCCACACATTGCAGAAATTACAAGAAACAAAGTAATGCAATTGGGATGGGAACTTTTACTTCATTCTTTCTATTCTACTGACTTATCTCTGTCAGATTATCACTTTTTTTTTTAACATGTTGACTGCCATGGGACTTTTCAAGATTCTGGTGTAAAACGGCAACTTAATTTAATTATATTATATTATTAAAAACTAATTAGAGTACATAGTAATAATTAAAAAGCATATAGAATGTATTTTTTTTTTTTTAAGATTTTACAAATTATCTCGTAGTTGGCTTATGTAACAGAAAGCTCTTCGCTGAAGCCAAACTACAAGTTAATTCATGCACAGACAAGATTCATCCTGTCACTTCGCTACAGCCAATCAGAGATGTGCATCTAAATTCGTTAGTAATAAATCACATATAGAGGTGAGCACATCACATTTACATCCTTTTTTTGAGTGTGTTATTTTTTACTTATTTTTATAATAAAATTATAAATATCCCAATATAAAAAGGAAAAACCACTGACTAGAAAACAACTTGATTACTACACTAATCTAGGTGATTCAGAATCTGACAAAATTTTTGGTGAGGATGGTAACGATAGTAGCGATTATATACTGTACCTTCTGAGGATTCAAGTGAGCATAGTGATTACGAACTTGTCTCCAAACCTGAAGATGAGACTATTCTTGAATCTGAAGGCAATCACGATGCATCTCAAGCAACCATATCAAATTCAAATGATAATTTGTGAACATAAAATCAACAAAATCCTGAACTATTTATTTTCCAAGAAAATATTTGTTTGAAATTGGATACGACAAATCTTACATTGCAAATGCTGGTGGACTTATTTTTTGGAAGAATTTCTTGCATTACTGGTCAAACAAACAAATTTGTATGCTGTGCAAGAAATTGCAAAACATAAAGAAATAAAAAAATCTAAAAGGGTATCACAATGGAAAGACATCAGTGCTGCAGAAATGAAAGTTTTTATTGGACTTGTATTACAAATGAGCTCTTGTTCTTTTCCTTCAATAGAACATTACTAGAGTACAAACAAACTGTACAATATAATGTTTTGGCGATCACACGAGTCGAAATAAATTCCAATTAGTTGATAGCTCAATATTATCTTCTGACAGATTATATAAGGTATGACCTATACTAAATCATTTTAATAATATTATGCACCAAAACTATGTGCCTGATAAAAATGTGTGTATCAATGAATCAATGATGTGGCATGGAAGATTGCATTTTTGCCAGTACGTAAAAAAATAAAAAACACAAATACAGTGTCAAACTGTATGAACTATGTGAATCCGATGATGGTGTTACGAAAATAACAATTTACAGCGGAAAATCTGAGGGAATTGACAGTAATTTAGGCCACACTACTGATGTTGTCTTACACTTACTTGAGGACTATCTTGATAAGGGATATAGAGTATACATGGATAATTTTTATAATCCTGTTGCTCTTATGAAATTACTGACCACACAAAAAACTTGTGTGTGGAACTCTATGAAATAACAGAAAGGAGAATCCCAGAGATATGGTAAATCAAAAACTGAAAAAGGAGGAATTTATTTGGCAGTGAAATGGTCCTGTTACTGTATGTACTGATTGAACACTTTTACCATTTCAAACATGCATGTTGTTGAAATGGTAAAGGTGTTCAATTGCAATGGAAAATGTTTGATGAAACCAAATATAATTTGAGATTACAATCATGGAATGTCTGACATTGACCGATCAGATCAAATGCTATTGTACTACTAAGCTCTAAGAAAGACTATTAGATGGCCCAAAAAGGTTGCATTACATATTATAGAGATATATATATACACAATGCACACAAACTCTTTCAAAAAGCAACTTCTTCTAAAATAAAACTTATAAAGTTTAGAGAAACATTCGTTGAAGCGTTGATTGGAGAAGAGATTCAACTAGTTTCAAAAAAATTAGATTGCAAGAGCTTCACTATTTACAGAGTATCCCACCTACTGAAAAAAAAAAAAAGCATCCAACAAAGCCATGTTGAATTTGTACCAAAGCTAAAAAAAACACTGAGAAACATGTTATTTCTGTCCAATTTGTCCAGAGAAGCCAGCCCTTTGTGTGGAAGATTGTTTTAAAAATTATCACAAACAATAAAAATATTGTTTTGCTTTTGATTTTGAATAAACTTTTTATGATTATATTTTCTGTTCATTTATTAATAAATGTTCTGTTCATGTAAGCCAAACTTGATTTTTTGTTTTCGCCTGTGGCTATCTATTCATATTTACACTGATATACTACAAATGACATCGTAGTTGCACAAATATGGCAAGGAAACAAACTATGATATAACTCATAGTTGGCATCCTAGGTAGTAACGAAAACTAAGAATCATCTCATAGTTGGCAGTCAACGTGTTAATCTTTAGATAATCATATGCTTGGAAAACAACTTACAAATCACACAGCTATAAAAAAAAGTAACTGTTTTCAATGCTAAAAATAATTAATTGAATGTAAAGGTGAATATTTTGATGAATAAAAAGATAAGCATTTTTTTCACATTTCAAAAATGACATTTTTTATTTGGTTACCTGATATATATGTCCTGGAATGAGTTTTCACTATGGTGAATATTTAATTGAATTTTTTGCTATACAGGTAGCCCTCGGTTTACGCCCCAGTTCCGTTCCTACAAAAGCCGGCGCAAATTCTATTGGCGTAAAATGAACCGGTATTTACAGTGAGGTATACGGTTAGGTTCCACATAAGTGAAAAATACGCAAATAATTTTGTTTATTAATACAATATAATACAAAGTACAAGTAAATTTAATTTTTAAAATGTATTTTATCATAAAATAAAGTGAAATGTTTTTATTGAAAAATTTTAGTTTCGAATTTCTTACATTTTCTGGAAAAAGTATCTATCTTTAATTGTTTACATTTTTGATTTCTTTCATTAAAAATTTTTGAATATGGTCGAATATGATGCTCCTTTTTACATTTGCACTTCGCTCCCAACATTGTCTAACTCACAAACTTCATCCATCAAACTTTCCTTAGTTGAAAGGATACGTTAACCCAACATAGAGCTACAGATGAGCGAAGACACTGATTGGTCGACCACGGTCACTGCAGTACATATATAAGGTCAGTTTGAGCAGGAAAATTCAAGGTGGTTAAGGAGAGATAAATATCGTTTGGCATTGTAAGGTGTTTTCCTGAATGAACTGATATGGGATACATTCATTGGTGCTATGGATTTGGATGCCATTTATTGGACTATTAAGTTTAATATCTTGACTCGTGGGTACCTAAATGTTTAGTGTTTTAATATTAATTTAATGCAAATGTATACATACCCAATAATATTAAACAGAAAAAATAAATATATTTAATAAAAATCTTTGTTTTAACAAATGTACAATGTCGCGGCTTGGTAAATACGTCAACACTGAAATGAAAATTAATCTAGCATAGGAAAAATCGGGGAATTACATCGTGAAACGGCGAATTGTGCAGTGGCATTATTGTGAATCAGCGTAAATTGAACCGGCGTAAACCGAGGGCTACCTGTATATATTATATATTACATATATGTACACATACATATGTTTAAATACTTAGAGTAAGATGAATGCTAATTAATAAATTTCTGATTTTTGATCATTGAGTGTGAATACAGACATCAATCTATTGTTATTGATAACCCCTTTCTTCTTAAGCAAGCTGATACCATTGGTACATGATATCATGAACTCAAAGCATTTTCATAATTATAATGCAGTGAATTATGTTTTTGGTATAAAATTATATTTTTTTTCACCATAGTAATTTCTATTTTTTTAATAAAATCTGTCAAATAAATTCTTTTTCTTCTCTCCTGCTCTTTCAATAAACACTTAAGAAGTTGGAGACTAATAATGATTGTAGCTATTTGAATAATTGTGCATTTACATTAGAAATGCAGTTTTGGTAAAGAAATAGAAATTTTCCATTCTTTGCTATTATTATTATTAATGATTTTCATCTTTGTTCCAATTTTCATTAGAATCTCAGATTTTGCATTATAGACAGTCTTCAAGTTTTGGATGTGATGCATTTCTATAAATGCATACAGAAGTTGAATTTCTGCAAGTCTAACAATAGTGTTATATATTATAAAAGGTATTCCAAGAGTGCTTAAAAAACTTCCTGAATCTTATTATGGTAGGAAAGTTTTACTTTTTTTTTATAGTGAATATAATTCAATGCTTAAAATATTATTTAAAACATTAAAATCATGAAGTAAACAGAAAATTGATAATAAACGTTAATTTTCAGAAATAATTTTGATGTTGCTAAAATTAAAACTATCATAAAGCACCACTACACAATGCTTGAAATTTCTCAATTGAAAATTATAAAAATCCAAATTTGGCATACAGAAAGTGATTTAGAAGTATCAAATTATAATGTACAAAAGAGCAAGTTGTCTGAAAGTCAGACTGTTTGTAATTTTTTCTCGGAGCTTGAAATGATATTTAAGTGACTATAAAAGTGACTATTGAAGTGACTATGGTGACTATAAGTTAGTTGCCACATACAACAACAAATTTTTTTTGTTGTTCACTAATTTGTTTAGAATAATCTTAAATTAATACATTTAGATAAATAGATTTCAAAAATATAAGACAAAAATATTGAATTTCACAAACTTACAAATGAGTTCCTGAGTTCCTATTACTAAAACCAAAGACACAAGCCTGTTTTTAGTAATAGAAGGAATTCAGAAAATTTGGACATCGTGAAATTAGTATGAGGGCTATATAGAAAGTGAAGATACAAATACATTAAGATTTTGAATAAAATCTTAATGTATTTGTATCTTCACTTTCTAGATAGCCTTACTATGCTTTCTGAAATTTTCAAAAACTTTTATAACAAATTTAGTTAATTTTTTTTCAACTAAATCATTTGTTGTTGAGACATTTGTTAATATAAAACCCAGTCTCCTAATTATAAACTCATTTAGTGACTTCATTTCTCACATCTTTATATTCACCAAACTTCATACCAGCTAGATCAATGGTTCCAAATTAGTGCCCCTTCATGCAATTTTGCTTACTCCTGGGGTATGCGAAATTGCATGGAGGGGTATGCGTGGCAATCTAAAATCGGTCGATTTAAAATTTAAATGCATGAGATGAAGCAATCAAAAAAAAAAAAGAATGGGTGGACCAACAAAAATTTGGCAATTTACAACATAATGTCAAATGCACAAATTTGTTTATTTATAACTAAAAGTATTCTTGAAATTTCATCAAAAAAATGCATTTGTGACAATACCTAAATGAAATTCTTTTGCAAGAAACAAAAATTGTACAATTATCATAATTATCATTGTGTCAGCGAAGCGACAATAAAATATTTACTACTATTTTGCTCAACATACCTCTGCAAGAGCAGATTTTCGGCCATGACAAACATGAAAACTAAACATCGTCGAAGATGACTTGAGACTGGAGCTGACCAAAAAGCAACCAGATTTTACGAAGTTGTGCAAAGAAAATCATGCACATTTGTCACATTAAAATTAATTTACCTTATGTTATTTTCATTATTATTAGAATTGTATTTTAAATGTAATAAATGTAAAAAAAATGTATCTATTTATCACTAGCTGTCTACCCACAGCTTCGCTTGCATTATATCAAATTTTCTTACAGTAAAATGTAGCCTATATCCATCTCCAACATGTAAGCTATCTCTGTACCAAATTTTATTAAAACCTGTTCAGAGGTTTAGATGTGAAAAAATGACAGACAGACAGAATTACCTTTGAATTTATAATATTAGTATGAATACCCCATATTCAATCCGAGAACATTTTGAATTGTTATTCTAATTTAGAAAGTTTAACTCTTTGGTTCATTCATTCTTTGAGAAAAATATTATATATCAATGTGAAGAAATTAATTGTTTGATAATCTTATGTAAGAAAAATATTTATCTATAGTTTGTTAGTTGCAGATTGCCTTAAAGTTTGAAATTGTCAGTGTTTTAAATTTGCAATCTGTGAAAAAATGTTGGCCATCAAAGATATTATTTGAGTTGAATGAATAAAATTGTTTAATTGTATTTTTGAATTTTGAAATTTTGAATTTCTGCTATAAGGGGTATGCGAGTTTGAGCTCTTTCTTGAAGTGGTACGCAGGAAAAACTAATTGGGAACCACTGAGCTAGATGGTTCTTTAAATACAAAAACAGACAGAAATTGGTTGGAGTAATGCCAGGACTATGAGTTGGATTGTCTAAAGTTTCCCAGTTGAATCTCTACGATAGCTGCTTAGTGACTTAGGTAGTATTATTTTTTTATTAAAAACAATATACAAATAATAATTAAAAAGACAAAACATTAGTTTTTTTTAAATTTCTCACAGGAATTGCATCCTATAAGAAAGTTCATGGCACAATAATGTTTCATAACATACTGGATTATAAAATACCAAATTTAAGCTGCAAATTTGTTACCAAATAATAATAATAATAATAATAATAATAGTGTTTAGATTGGAAATAATGTGTAAAAAATTCAATATTATGTTTATAACTAGAAGTAAAACAAATTTTTAATAAGAAAATGGAAGATTTGTCAGTGATATGCATTACCAATGAGATGTATATCACAGTTGCATGCATTATAAATTTGATGTGCATCATTGATTGGTGTCATCAGATGAAAATCAAGAATTAAAATAATTTTACTGTTTCTATTCATACTTACTTTCTATAGTCAATAACTATCTCTAATTAAATTTGAAGCAATTGAAACTAATAAATTTACATAATATTTCCCAACCTTCAACATCTTTACAGTATTTTTAGAAAACTTTACTATAATTTTTTTCTATTTAATTTTAAACTTTTTTATTAACTTAATATTATTTTATTAAATCTTTTTTTCCTAATAATTGTTTTAATCTTCAACCTTTAAATGATAACATTTACATCTAGCATCAATCATATTGAAGATATTATGCAGGAAGGAGGATGTGTGCATACCTGATCTGATCTTTATATATTTATGCTATACTATGCTATAATATATATATATATATTATTTTCTTACTTTTGTGTTTTGTCTTTTTGGTACATAGTGTTGTGGTGTGTTGTAATACATGTTAACTTTGTCTTGTGTGGTAAAGGAAATAAATGCCAAAGTGCTATTTAACAAATTAGAACCATGTCATATCTTAGATTTACTTTATTTATTTTCAAATAATTTCAACTAACGTGTCTTGTTTACAAAAAATAAGTTCACTAAATTAGTTGTGTAATTTGTTTGACTATGATCAGAAGATGCATTTCAGAAACCATTTCTTTGTTTAGTTGCATTTCTTCAAAATGCCAATAGTTACACCATATGAATTCTATACATACATAAATGCAATTTGAATTACATATATTGAGTGATTAATTTAAATGTACAACAATATTTTACATTATGAATTTTATCTATTTACTCATGTATAGTAGGCTGAGACGCACTTACAAAAAAATGCTGAAAATGATAACATTTACCCACATGTTTAACCATATTCTGGGATATTTTTTTTGAAATTTCAAGTGTAATTCTTTTAATGTAGTAGTAATTTTTGCCTTTAGAAGGCAAAAATTACTACTACATTATCTAATGTGTGTTCTGGTAAACATTTCTTTTTAGAAGCCCATAGGAATTAGTTCAAACTTGTAAGTTTGTTGGATCATAGTTGCTAAAATCTAGAAATTATCCTTTTTCCAAAAACTTCCAAATGAAGGCTATCATAGAGCAAGCAGAATGTCAAGTTGCATTATCCTGATGTAACTAACAATTTCTCTTGTCAACCTTCAAAAGAATCTACTTATCAACTCAAATGAAACTAAGTTTTATGAAAAAGAAAATCTTGTCAGAAACTGGTATATTATTAAAGTTTTTGAATCACTGACTAACCACAAAGGATTGATTATTATCAATCCTTTGTTGATAGTTACTTTCAGTTAGTCAATGGAACACTTGAACATGATATGGATTACCAATAAGTTAAAATTTCAAAAGTTTCCTAACACTGCATAATACCTACCACCTGATGAAAACATTGCATTTAGATGCTATGTTTTGATCAGGTGGTGATAAGATAGTCAGTTTTCTTGTTACTATTATCTTCAGTTCTTGAGAAAGAGAAATGATTGTTAAGGACATCTTGATAGGGCATGGATTACTATATTATGTTAAAGAATTGGATTGATAAAGTAAGATGTTATAAAAGAAATACCAGTAGAACACTGAAACAATGTCTGCATAGGAAAATAGAATGCAATTTCCCCATATTCAATCCGAGAACATTTTGAATTGTTATTCTAATTTAGAAAGTTTAACTCTTTGGTTCATTCATTCTTTGAGAAAAATATTATATATCAATGTGAAGAAATTAATTGTTTGATAAACTTATGTAAGAAAAATATTTATCTATAGTTTGTTAGTTGCAGATTGCCTTAAAGTTTGAAATTGTCAGTGTTTTAAATTTGCAATCTGTGAAAAAATGTTGGCCATCAAAGATATTATTTGAGTTGAATGAATAAAATTGTTTAATTGTATTTTTGAATTTTGAAATTTTGAATTTCTGCTATAAGGGGTATGCGAGTTTGAGCTCTTTCTTGAAGTGGTATGCAGGAAAAACTAATTGGGAACCACTGAGCTAGATGGTTCTTTAAATACAAAAACAGACAGAAATTGGTTGGAGTAATGCCAGGACTATGAGTTGGATTGTCTAAAGTTTCCCAGTTGAATCTCTACGATAGCTGCTTAGTGACTTAGGTAGTATTATTTTTTTATTAAAAACAATATACAAATAATAATTAAAAAGACAAAACATTAGTTTTTTTTAAATTTCTCACAGGAATTGCATCCTATAAGAAAGTTCATGGCACAATAATGTTTCATAACATACTGGATTATAAAATACCAAATTTAAGCTGCAAATTTGTTACCAAATAATAATAATAATAATAATAATAATAGTGTTTAGATTGGAAATAATGTGTAAAAAATTCAATATTATGTTTATAACTAGAAGTAAAACAAATTTTTAATAAGAAAATGGAAGATTTGTCAGTGATATGCATTACCAATGAGATGTATATCACAGTTGCATGCATTATAAATTTGATGTGCATCATTGATTGGTGTCATCAGATGAAAATCAAGAATTAAAATAATTTTACTGTTTCTATTCATACTTACTTTCTATAGTCAATAACTATCTCTAATTAAATTTGAAGCAATTGAAACTAATAAATTTACATAATATTTCCCAANATTTTACGTTTTTGATACTAAATTAACTTCTGAAGTATAATTTTTTATTGTTTTTATATTTTTCAATATATTTATTTTGTTTGTACAAAATAAAAATATAATTTTTAACGATACAATAGTCTTCGTTAGGCTTAACATTGACAAAAATTCAACGCAAAGTGACACACAACGGAGAAAAATTTCAACATGGGATAAATTTATATATTTTTTCGTACATAATTGGTTATCCGAACAACACCAGTCCCCAATTGATTCGGATAACCGACGCTCTACTGTATTAATTTTTGTGATTCCAATTTTTAAATGGTAATATAATTTAACATTGATGTCAATGTCTTCTTAGAGATGTTTTATTTATTTTGCTTCCATGACCTTAGAATTTTCATATGAATTTCTGGAGATGAATATTAGAGCTTAAAAGCATAAAAAAGTTTTTTTTTACTAGTCCATTGAAAATAATTTATACTTTTCAATGCTTTAGAGTTATTTTGTAAGATTTTCTTATCATGGTACGAAGTAATATTTGTGGATTGAAATAATTTGAATATTTGGATGAAGAATTTTTGCATAAAAATATTAAGTGAGGTTTATTTGTAATCTCTAGATAGTATATACTGATAGTTTTGTTTGCTTCTAGATTTAAATGTTCTTTTGCAAATTTCTTAACACCAACTTGTTATTGTTATCAATAATTTTATCTTTGAAAACAGATCAAACATGCTGTTGTATAAATTCTGGAAAGATTGTATTGGTAATATGCATCATTGTTAACACTAATGACTTTATACATCATTTACATGTGCCTAATTGACTTTCATATTTGTTAATCAGCTTTATAAATACAGTTGCTATTAATGGAAACCCATTTGGTATGTAAATATTATGCTATATTCATTTTTACTTTTCTAGTTCTGTATATATAACAGAGGGAAAGTATGGCAGTCAATCAAAAAATGATCCCCCCAAGACTTTTACATTTTTGAACTTGGGGACTTGAAACATCAAGAAATGCAAAAAAAAGCAAGCATTTATTTTTTTGTATGTATGTTAGTGTGGGGGGGACAATTTTATTTGCTCTGTTTGAAGCTTAATAACTTCTGTTCTTTTTGTCAAAAATTTCTGAAATTTTGCAGGGAGGTTTGTGTATTGGGGATTGAATTGATACTATTAAATTTGGGTGATAAAAGGTTGAGGGGATGGAGAGATAGAGGGTGTCCTTGTGTATCTCAAGTAGGGTCGGACTTAATGACTATTTTACTCATCATTAGCATTTACAATTTTTAATGAAAACTAATCCCTATTCTCAAAATTAAGCTTTTTGCCATTTTATAATAGTTAAAAATAGGTTATTTTATTTTAAAAACTTTTTGTAACAGATTGCATTACAGACAGTTTTAAGTGTTGCTGGTTTAGTTAAGCAACTCATTGTTGGATTTTTAATTTACGATTGCATAAATCAGACATATCTAGTGCATTGTAAAAAAAATTAATAAATTTTAAAATATTGATTATTCTTGTTTTTTTTAATTATAAATTTAAAGTTTTGAACTGTTTACAAAACTTCCTTGTTGATCAAAAAATACAGACATTTCCAACTTTTGGACATGATACATACATTAAAAAGTTACAAAAGTTGAACAATACAATTGTATGTTAATGGAGTTTCATTTTCAGAGAGCTAAAATCATAATCATAAAATCATTTAAAATATCATTAAAAAAGTAAAATTTTCCTGTTATAATGCATAAAACATTAAAACAGTATATTAAACAGAAAACAGACAATTAACTTTTACAAATGATATTGTTGTTACTGAAACAAAAACTGGCAGAAAGTACCATTGGATGATGCTTGAAGTCTTGTTCTGTCAGCTGAAAATGTACGTTACAAAAGAAAAATTTAGCATATGAAAAAATATATGCATAAAAGTAACATCTATGAAAGAATGAGTTGTATGAAATTTGTATATTTGAAAGTCAAGATCTGCCAGTACATATTAATATATTGTAATTAAAAATTAACATTAAATATAAATATTGTACTAAATAATTTATTATAGTATTTGTATACGTTAATTTTTAATTACAGTCGACCCCCCCTATAAGATATAGATACGTTCCAATTTATTAGGAATCCGATTTCTTACAAGTCGTTCCAATCACAGCCCGACACGTGTCAAGTTTATGGACTACGGCTGATTGAAAGGTTTTCTTCCATAAAATTAATCGATTCTACACTAATCCGACTCAACATTTCCAAAATACGTATATTTTTTCGTAGTTTTATAGGAATCGTAATTATAGGGACCGTAATTATAGGGGGGTTGACTGTACAATATATGTACTGGCAGATTTTGCATGCTATCTCTTCATTTCCAAAAACTTTATATTTACTATAATGTAAAATTTCATATTTATAATTCTCTTGTCTCTGAATAACATTGAATTCACTTTACTTTGGAATAGTTTATTCATTATATTGTTACATTTTCTTTTACTTATAGATATTTTTCAAAATTTTTAATATCTTTAAAATTATGTAAAATTGTATCATATTTTTTATTACACATGTTAACTAGAATCAGAATAAAAATCTAATTTACATTAAATAATGATTATATGACTCTAAAATAGACTGTGATATTTAAAAATCACAAATAGTATAGATATAGTGACATTAATTAATGTTATATCAATCTCATATTAAAATTTATTAGATGCTATATCATGGACACTCATTCCACATTACATTTGTATATATCATGCATGAAAAGTGCACTTGAATTTTATTATTGGGCTTTTTTACGTAGCTTTTGTCATTTATCTTTCAATAATGATAGAGTATAGCGTACAGATATATATATATATTTAATTAATTACTGTTTTTTAATTGTGAAATATAAATTTTGTACAAACAAACAAAATAATTTAAGAAGTCAAATGAATTTATTTTGATTAAATGCTTTTTGAGATATTTTGCATCTTATTTTTAGATTGAATGCTTAAAAGATAAACAGATTTACAATTTTGAATAACTTATAACAGATTCAAATGTAAGTTGTGTTTCACATTAAAATTTCATAGCATTCACAATATAAATCATAAAAAAACTTTGTAAATATCACAATGTTTATTGATTGATTTTACTAATTTTGACTTATATAATAATTAGAAACTTTCAAGTTCATTAAAGTAGTATATCACAGTAATTATTTAATCACACAAAATGGAATTTGTATGATTAAAAAATTTTAGTTTTCTTCTTTTTATTAAAGTATAAATTAGCAAAGTTTTTGTAATCTTAAGATTAATGTGAATTATTAATACCTATGATTTCGTTTTGTGAGGTTTTATTATTTCTGTTTGTTTGTTTTTGTTTTCCAATAAAATAGAATTAAAATTATCATTATTGAAATGAATAAATTTTATATGTTTATTGAAATTTTAATTATTAAATTAAATTTATAAATTATTTATTTAAACAAAGCGAGCTATTTTAAAATTAAATTTTAATTTTAAAATATTTTACAGGCTGGATAGATGTAACATGGGATCATGGTGGCTCAAATTCATATCGTATGGGAGCAGAAGGAAAATATGATTTGAAACTGGCTACTGGATATGATCCTGAAACTCATATAGTATCAAGTAACATTAATACTTCCACTACACAAATGCAGAATTCAAATACTTCTATACTTGGCACTCCAACAACTGTAGGATCAATAGGTAGTTCTATTAAAGCTGCTAAAACTGTAACAACTGATAGTGCTTCTGCAAAAGGAAGTGTATCTAGCAGGTAATCATGCACAAAAATTTGTATTATAAATAAAATTACATTTTCATTTAACTAATTAAGTGTTAGCATGCTTAAAAATATAGTTTATTAATTAATCTTTAAACATTTACAATATATGTATGTACTGTACTCTATGTTTATAGTGTTTTGTTACAAAATTACATGTTAATACATAGAAATTTAATGGTATTACACTTTAAGAGATTTGGATATGTAAAATTTTTGTTCTGTAAAGATTTGACTTAACAATTGTATTTGTAATTTATGAATGTGTTATATACCATGCCAACACAAGTGTTATAATTACACATTAGCAATAGAATTACAAATGTCCCTTGATAATCCGACAGGTATGGGACCAAAGGGGTGTCGGATTACCAAAAGTGATTACATATTTGGCATTGTTTTGTTAGCAGTAGCCTACAATATTCCCTACTCCAACTGTTCGAACAGAACTGCTCATGGAAAACACATGAAATGTGTGTCATCGTGTAAGAATTGGATGGGGAGATTCACATTGTGACATGCTTCTGTGCAAGAAGACACATAACAGGGACGAGTACCTTGACGGGAGGTGCGTCGGACTACTGAGAATGTCGGATTACAAAACTTCAGACTATCAAGGGACAGCTGTACTATTATAAAAATAATTAGTCATCTTCATATTGAGATGACAGAGCTCAGTAGTTAAATGAATTATAAAGATAAGCTGGTGGGACATAAGCTTTCAGTACAAACACCCATGTCAGTAAGGTGTATGGGGAGAAATGAATCAAAGAGTGACTCACAAGCAACATCTGATTCGGAGTATGTGGCTGCTAAACAGTATCTGTTTCTCACATTGGTCAGCTAATTATAAACACCTGGGTTTAGGTTTATAAGCACATCCACTTCTATGGAGAAAACAAAAATGGTTGTTATACATTTACAGCATGGTTTGGTTTGCTCTTTAGTTCAGTTCAGTTATATACAAAGATGAAGCAAGCTGGATTAAGGAGGCAGAAGAAAATATGCAAACTACATCAATCATGCCCTGTGTCAAAGTAAATATACATGCCATTCAAAATTCAGTGTGAACACACAGTTGGAAGACAGTGCAGACAACATTCACAATTTCTGAGAGAAAAAATTTTTATCTCTGCCTCAGGAACTAGCCAAACATTTTAAACACACAATCAATAATTCACAAGATATGCCAAAATTTCAGGGCATCTATGAAATTCAAAAATGACAACACTAGAGACCCTAAACAATATAGATAAACAAAACAGAGACTAACAAAAGAATACAACAGATTAAACTCAATACTAACAACACAGCTGAATGCAAGATACATTAAAGTAAGCAACATATATCATTTCCTATTCACATATTCATTTGGAATTATTCATTGGACACACGTACAACTTAAACAACTCCAAAGAAAAACAAATAATGTTAACAAAACAACAAACACTGTCCTAAGTCATCCATAGAAAGGCTGACTCTTCCTTGTAAAGAGAAGACAAGACCTCATAGTTATTGTAAATCTTCACTACAAACAAATACAGGCACTGCAAGGTTTTCTACAAAAATCAAGAAACATCACAATTAGACAAAGCAGTAACACTGGAAGACAAAAACAATATACCATTAAACCTACACAACATTGACCTAGATCTAACATAGTACACAAGAGACAGACAGCATCAGGCAGTTCTGGATCCAGAAGGAACTCCATGGTAAGCATCCTAATGTTCTTGGCCAAGATCACATTGATAAAACTGTGCCAAACTAATGGATGGCTTGTGGCTATTTCTTTGGACAGAAGTTTTCATGATCACCAAACAAGACTGGGTCAAAAATATTAAAAACTGCATGAAGTACATTTAAAAAAAAAAAAAAAACACTTCTAGATGGCATCTGTAGGAAAAGTCACATCATACATGAAAGTGTACATCGCAACACATCACATCAAGTTAGCTTTTAACACATTCTGACTACAGGTAGCCCTTGGTTTACGCTGCAGTTCTGTTCCTACAAAAGCTGATGCAAATCGAATCACCATAAAACGAACCCATATTTACAGTGAGATATAGGGTTAGGTTCTACATATGTAAAAAATAAGCAAATAATTTTGTTTATTAATACAATATAATACAAAATACATATAAATTTTTAATTTTTAAAATGTATTTTATCATAAAATAAAGTGAAATGTTTTTATTGAAAAATTTTACTTTCGGATCTCTTACATTTTTTGGAAAAAAGTATCCACCTTTAATTGCTTACATTTTTGTTTTCTTTCATTGATAATTTTGGAATATGGTCGAATGGATGCGATGATGCTTCTTTTTACATTTGTACTTCGTTCCCAATCATTGTCTAACTCACAAAGTTCATCTGCTACAGCGCACGTATAAGGTCAGTTTGAGTGGGAAAATTGAAGGTGGCTAAGGAGAGATAGATATCGCCTGACTGACAAGAAGTAGATATTGTCTGGCCAACGAGAAGTAGATTTGTCTCACTAACGATAGTTTGTGATCGCTGGAAGTGCTACTGCATTTAAGGTGTTTTCCTGAACAAACTGATACGGGATACATTCATTGGTGCTAAGGTTCGGACACCATTTATTGGACTATTAAGTTTAATAACTTGACTCGTGGGTACCTAAACATTTAGTGTTTTAATATTAATTTAATGCAAATGTATACATACCCAATAATATTAAACAGAAAAACTAAATATATTCAATAAAAATCTTTGTTTTAATGAATGTACAATGTCGCGGCTTGGTAAATACATCAACACTGAAATGAAAATCAGTCTGGCATAGGGAAAATAGGGGAATTACATCGCGAAATGACAAATTGCATAGCAGCATTATTGTGAATCAGTGTAAATTGAGCCGGCGTATACTGAGGGCTATCTGTATTTAACATTGAAATAACCAAGTAACAAACAATATATGAAAAGCTTGTACACAAACACAATCTTTACACTCAACAACTACATTATAAATACTTCAGAGACTTTAGAAAACAACACACACAAAATACACTACAGTAATTTCTTTTTAGTTCATAATTGTACTATTTGTCCCAGCTGGGGAAATAGGGATTTACATGTTAAGGAATTCAGATGATTCAAAATACAGCTGCTTTGAAATTCAAAGTGAAAATTCTGTCCAAACTGTGATATGCACACATTAACTCATTTGTTTAGATGAAAGTGCCTCCATACTATAAAACAATAGACCAAGAACAACTCTAATTGTCAATATGGCTTTACTTTTACAGTAACACATCTTTGGGTGTCATCATACCCATGAAATATCCTTTTTTTTCTCTCTTATCTCATAAAATATGGCTGGGTTTTGGGATTTTAAGATTGGGCTACAAGTAGCAGCTTGAGATATTTGTAGGGCTCTAGGCTACTAGATTTGGGT
Organism: Centruroides sculpturatus; assembly: GCF_000671375.1. Classification (NCBI taxonomy): domain Eukaryota; kingdom Metazoa; phylum Arthropoda; class Arachnida; order Scorpiones; family Buthidae; genus Centruroides; species Centruroides sculpturatus. The sequence goes on along the minus strand of NW_019384417.1, from coordinate 881,766 downwards.
AATTTACCATTTTAAAAATTATTTAGACTGCATTTTGAGAATTCTGCTTTATTTTTTATAAAATCTATCTAGCAACCTGTGAGGATCTCATTGGACCTGTACAATTTATTTATATTATTAATATTAATTAATGAAAATAGCATTTTGTGTACTTAGCCGTATTCCATTTGCTTAATAAATCAGTTATATGGCATTTGGCATATTGTACAGAAATATGCCAAATGCTCAGATAATTCAAAGTCGTGATTATTTTCTTTCTTGAATTTCAAACTAATGAGGATTTCCTGTATAACCATATGATAATCACAGAGAAAACAAGCCATCATAACAGACCAGACATCATATTCATTGAGAAATAAAATAAAATTACATATATTAGAGTGAGTCTCTAATATATGTGATTTACCAAACCTTCCCATAAATACAAAATCACACACACTTTTTTCAGCATATGTTAAGTACAGTGGGTGATTGGTTAACGAACATAATCCATTCCAAGACTGTTTGCTACCCGAATTGTTCATTAACCGATTATCAATTTACCATAGATTTTTATAGGAATTTGATTAATTTGTTCTGGAGACCCCAAAAAATAAAGAAATAAATTATATACTTTCTTACTATGTTTAATTATATATAATAATAATAATAATAATATATACACAGTCTTGCATTTTTATCAGTTGTGTTGTTTTTCTGTTTGGACAGATTCTTTAAAGATCTTTTAATAGCAGATGTTGACATTGATCCTCTTTTATCTTCCTCTTTTACAGAAGAAAATGCATCTCACTGAGTTTCTTTGAGTTCTTCTGTTATCAGATCTGTTTCAGGTTCCATTATGAGCTTTTCAATGTCATCTTCATTCACTTCCAATTCCAGATCTCTAGCAGTTGTCACAGTTTCATCCATAATTTCAAGGACATCATCCCTGTCTCCCTGAATGAAGGAGGGATACAGCTTTCACCAAGCAGAATTCAACTGTTGTTGAGTGACTTCTGACCATTCTTTTTGAATGAGCTGTATAGCTTCAAGAATATTAAATTTTTCTTCCCAAAACATTTTTTATTGTCAGTTGAGGAGAACTCGCGTGCTTCAAAACACGAATGAAACAGTGCTGAAATGTACAATTTCTTGAAACCTCTTGATTCATTGGTTGAATCAATGAAGTGGTATTCAGAGACAGAATCTGAACAGTCAGCCAGAGAAAATCTTCCAGCAAATTATCTTCAAGGTCTTTTGTGTCTTGGTGCATTGTCCAATAGCAACAGTTCTTTCAATGGCAATTCATTGGTCTGAAGGTAATCCTTGGTGCTTGGAGCACAAACTTCAAACAGCCATTCTTTGAAAAGAGCCTGCATGACTCAATGCCCTTTTATTCAATCTCCAAACCACTGGTAGTTTTTCTTTAATTATGGAATTTTTTTGAATGCTCTAGGGTTCTCAGAGTGATAGACAAGAAGCAGGATAAGCTTCATATCACCACTAGCATTAGCTCCCAAAAGTAACATAAATCGGTTTTTTATGGGTTTATGTCCAAGAATATTTTTTGTGTGTTTTGTGATGTGGGTTCGGTTCAGCATGTGCTTCCAAAATAAACCAATTTCATCATAAGTGAAAATTTGTTGTGGACAATATTCTTCTCTTTTAATGAATTTTTCAAATTTGAGACAGAACTTCTCAGCTTCTTTATTTGCACTAGCAGACACACTGTTAATTGTAAAGTACTATATTATTTTTCCGACTTTCCAACGATTATCGACACTACTGTGTGCCGGAAATAGCCGTTCCCTAACTATCCACCTTTAATTGCTTACATTTTTGTTTTCTGCCTGGACTTTAAGCGTGCACCGAATTAAATAATGACAAAGTTTGTCAATAACAAAATCAAATATTTAATTAAACTTCTATTAATAAACTCTATACAGTATTTAGTAAAAATCAAACAATAATTTATTCAATGAAATTCAACAAGAATCAATCCGACAAACTCAAATCAATCTATTTCTAACTTAATTCTATTCCCCTTTGGAATTCGACAAAATCAAAGAATTAACTTATAAACAATAATTCTTATAAATTAAAGATCCTAATCGTCACCTCAATATACTAGGAACCTATTTCCTCAAACTCTCAAGACTTTCTATAATCGTCGATCCACAAATCGAATAACTTCAAAATCCTATCGGACACCTCTCTCTCGTTCACTGCTATAAGCTCGTTGCTATCAGGAATTCACCTCGTTCGTTTTCACTTGAGTTAGAGGCTTTATAGTGTGAGGTGACGTCACAATTCTGAATGAGCTCACTCTCCTCATTTACATACTTATCTGTAACATTAAATTTTTCTTGTTTATCTGGCAGATTATTTTCCGACAATACTTCGCTAACCTTTTACATTATTCTTTTTAACAATTATCGGGATGCTTTATTATTTTAAGGTTTAGCGATTCCTAACTGGGTTGTGGGGTCTTCCCCCCCCTTTTTTCTCGGTGCGGACTTACTTTTTCCGCTTGGGAAGCGCAAGTGTGCGCGAGTTTTTCTACGGCGCTTTTCTTTCGTCGGTGAGTTGGTTTTTCTTCTATTTTTAAGTTACTAAGGTGAATGGTGAGGAAACCTTCGTCTTAAATAAACATAAGCCCCAAACAAAATATAATGAAAGCAAAATAAAAGTAAAATAAAAATAAAGCTCAGACTTGGTTCCTTACATAATTACCACATGTTTAATGCCAGATCTCCTTCTGAACTTTGCAAACCATCCAGTGGTAGCCTTGAATTATCTCCTCATGTGACAAATGTGGAGTTTTTCTTTAGTTCTTCAAAAATTACTTAAGCTTTCTCTTGAATGATAGTCATACTAGTTACGTCTCTTTTCATTTCCCTTTCTTTTATCCAGATTAAAAGCAATCTCTCCATTTTTTCATCTTTGTCAGATATGATTTTTCGTTACTCCTTTAGCTGCTTGAGTATTCTTGATTATATCTTTCTTAGCTAAGATTGTGCCTAATGCAGACCTGTTCAAGCCATACTGCCTAGCAACATCAGACATCTTTTGCCCACTTTCTACCTTGGCTATTATCTCTTGCTTGGTTTCTATGGTGAGCACAGTTCTTGACACTCCACTCTTTTTAGACTCCATAATATTATCAATTTCTTTTTGAAATAAAAAGTTCAGAAAAGCACTCAAAAAAATTCAGAGAACAGAAATCAACTAGCACATAAAAAAAGTATGTAAATGTGAGGCGTGAATGAAATTCAAAATTTTGGTGTTAAAATGTTAATGACTATCCGATAGGACAGTTAAACTCTCACCTTTAAAAAATAAAAACCGACGCAAAACTTAATGAGTGCCCGATAGTCTTGCAAAGACTATAAAAAGTTATTTGTCAGAAAGGTAAACAAAAGGCTGGAATTATAAGGGAGAGTTTCAAAGTTCAGAGGAATACTATCTGATCAGTATCAGGTTGAGCATTGATGTTGATGTCTGTGCTTTGAAAGGTTTTGAATTGTTACCTGGAGACAAGGGAAAACTAATCAGTATTCATTATTTTACATTGCTTGTTTTTGTGTTTGTTCTGTGAAGTGTTTGTTGTCAGAACATAAAAATCTTTACAAAAATGTTCATTGTCCGATTTGTTTGCAGTCTGAACTGTTCATTAACTAATCACCTGCTGTAGTTGATTTTACAGCCATAATACTGGGCAAGAAGCTAAAGAGGTGTTCTTTTAAGTTAACCAAGAGTGAAGAGCAGTACACTTTCTTATGTCAGTGTAGACTCAATGGAGTGTTCTCAATGAGTCTACACTGGAAGTCTTATGAATTTCCTTTCCTGAGAATTTCTGAAGCTAGAAATGAAGTGTGAGTATCTGTTATTGACAAATTTGAATTTCTTGAAGATCTAGAACACAAGGTACAGAACAATGAATAATATCAAACATGAAAACTAAACTTACAAGAAATTATATCAAAAAATTAAAATGAGTGTTCAGTAAGCAGTTACCTGTTTTTTCAAAAAGGAAACTTTTATAGCTGCCCAGTTTTCTGTACAAGCAGGAAGTAATGATATTGGAATGTTTAAACAATTCTTTCACATTTAGGAACAAATTTGTCCTGAATTCACTACCATCTCTGGATATCAGAATTTCACAGCTTGAGCTTTTTGTAACTACTTACCTGCAGAATAACAAACTGAAGCCAGAAACCACCTATCAGCCATACTACAGTTTCTTTGTGACAAGAAGCACCCCAACACCTGTAATACAGAACTACAAAAGAATCAAGTCCTGGGTGCAAAGCCAAAAACATTGTGTGTGTATAAACAAAAATAATTTAACAATTTTTCTGGAGCAGAGTACCTACCTCTCAATTACGCAGGATCAAAATGGAAGATTACTTACAACAGACAAGCTCTATTCTGCTAAATTTTGATCCTATTACTACTTTATTAAATAAAGTTAAGCCTCTAACTGGTAACAATAATAAATTTTTGGCCTGTGAACCCCTTAGTATAGCTTTGGGACCCAGACTATTTGGAATGATGAAAATACATAAATTGAGTTGGCCTCTTAGCCAGTTTTAGAGAAAACACATGCCCCAACCATTACTATACAATGTGGGTTGCATACTGTCCTTGTAGCTTTAGATATTTACCCCTTATATGTCATCAAATCCTTGTGGAGTGTTAAGGTAGGTCCAGATTACTGTACAGTAATATTTCGACTTACATGAGCCTGGAGTTACGCGATTTTCAAATCTCATCAATTCGTCTTTTGTTTGAACGCCATGCAACTCTTGATTACTCATTCCCCCACACTATTGTTTAGCTTACATGTTTGGACGTCCCGCGCGGAATTGACGCATAGCTACAATTTATTTTGTGTTATTTATTTCTGTGTTTGTTATATCTACGGATACTTGAGAGACTCTGTGTGGTGATTTCTTGTAACCGTGAACAAATCAAAAGGCGAGATAAGGTTAACGAGAACATTTATTAGCTTACGTACATTAGATTTGGATTTTACACAAATTGCAAAAATATACCCCGACTTACGCAAATTCGACTTACGTGGTTATCGCTCGGTCCCACCTATTGCGTAAGTTCAGGGTATTACTGTATTAATGAGTTATGTAATAACATAAATTCATTAATACAGTGTGTCATAGGAATACATAATTAGATTTTGAGATTTTAGATTACTTTCTTGACTTGTTCTTTTGTACAACTGGTACTTGGCTGATTAGTGTCAGTGTGTTTATTATCATTTGGATTTTTCTTTTCCATTTTTAAATTGATTAAATCATGTAAAAACATTTCAATGAGTTAAAATATTGTTGCCATATATTTATTTTAGCTTTGCATATGTCTTTGCAGCAGACTTCAAATTTAAACCTGAATTTGATATTAATTTTTTGTTGATAAAGTATTATGAAACAACCCACAAGATTGTGTGCCACTAAACTACAATAATTTGTATTGTAAGTTGTACTGACTTCTTCAAACTTTGATTATAACAAATACATAGGGATAATCAATAGATGGAGTCAGTCTTTCAAGGGCATTTAAATCTGTTCAGAAAGTTTTACGATTCATTATACTGTATAGATAGCATAATTTCACTAAGTAAATTCTGTCCTACTGGATACAAGTAGTGTCCTACTGAAACATATAAGTTAAAACAAGATTGCTGTATTGTAATTATAATTTTTGATATAATTATCATAATCTTCAGGTAAATGGGCATTTTTAAGCTATCTTTTCTACTACCAGTCTCAACATTTGACTAACAACACAATTGTTATGAGTTATTGAGCAGGATTCTGCTATAAGTCAGAAAGTGTTTTGTTTGTGATTGAAGCTTAAAGCAAGCACACAACCACTAAACAATATTTTTGTATAACTTGGCAATACTTGTTGTGATGAAGCCGGAATTTTGAAATTTTATTTATGGCTAAGATATTTAAGGTCATAGTGGACCAATAACTGGCTGTAAGCTAGTTGCTTGCTATACGTCAATAGCATTTCTGATTGCTGTCAGTTTACATTGATCTCTATGATAATTGACAAGACTATGTCTCGTTTCTAAAATCGTGCTGTTGTCAACGGCTGGACTCCTTAGAGGTATGAAGAAGTACATGTCAGGAGTTGCAATTTGACACAGAGTATTTGGTGTCCAAATCATATGCACATAAAAGAAACCAGACTTGTAGGTAGTTGAGACCGAGAACTGGGTCAAAATAAAATATAAAATGGTTAGATTGTTTCTACAAACAGGCGCGAGTGTAAGATTTGTGCATGCATTGCTTGCACTCTCCGAGACATAGTCTCATCCCAAGAATGGTTTTTCCATTTTACTTGTTTTTTATTTTAGATTTAGATCAGTTTTAAACTTTTTTTTATCTCCCACAGTTTTAGTTTTATACACTGGAGCTCAGTTTTGTTTTCTTAGAAAATACCTAGTCAGTCTTAACCAGTGTTTTAAAGGGTAAATGTTAATTATTTTAACATTTGTTTCCAGTACAGTAGTATAAATTGTTGGTATTTTTTATTTCAATTATAAGCAGAATGAATTAATAATTATTATAATTAATAAATCTTCAAATTATATGATGTTTAATTGTTTTTACATGTCACTTTAATATAAGAATCAATTAAATCAAATTTCCATTAATTGTAGTATTATTTACTTCTCTGCTTAATGTTAAGTCAGTTGTTATCATCAGTGTAGGCAAATCCAAACTGATTATAGTAAGCAGATTTGCCTGTATTACAGTACATATGTATGGGGAGATATACCAGGTGATCATAATTAAAGTGCCTGTATTCAATAATGTGTAGACAGATTTAGCAGTTTAAATGCAACTGAATGTCATACATTGACACTTCAGAACACGTGAAAGAAATTCTATAAAAAAAAATATAAAAAAACCAAAACTTGCTACTTAAAGATGTTTTTACTTCTTTTTTAATTACTGTATTTTTTGCTTTATAAAATGTTTTTTTGTATGCAAAAATTTATCTGAAAATTAGTATGCATCCTATTATCCAAATGTGCTTTATACTGTAAAGAATATTTTTCTCCCAACGATCAACATGAAAATTGTGTTTCATTCAATATAATGGTATCTCATAAGGTGAAAAATACAGTATATTGGTCAATAACTGAATGTATTTATTCATATAATAATTATAATTGCTGATAAATATAATATTTTTAATAATTTTTGAGAAGTAAAGGAATTTACATTTAGTATTGAACAATAATAGAATATTTATTTGTCTGTAAATTAATTATATAAATACAGTTAAACTTTTTTTTTTATTAAGTGAAGTTGTAAGCTAGTTTCATTGTTTCAGTATGACTAATATGTCATATTCGTCTGCTATTTTCTTACCAAGACTATTGAAACAATGAAACAAGTTCACTTGATAAAAAATTTGCATAAGCCACCCCAAATATAAAACAGTTTTTATTTTTTATTGTTTTTGGTTTTTTACAGTAAAACTTTAAGATGACCAACTTAAATCTGAGGAAAATCAGTCATCTCAACGATGATCTTTTTAAAGGAGTAAAAAAATATAATAGAGTATTTTATATAATACTGTGTACTGTAATACTACACAGTATATGTAGTATTTTAGTGTCACACTATTCAGGCTACTGTGTAGACAATACAGAAAAAACTATTTAAAAATACAATGCATTAATTAACACTATATTGCTGCAAGAAAATATATTTATTAATATATCACATGTAATCCTTTGATCCATAAGTGAAAATATAATGCATTCAATCTTAAATGTTTAATTTAAAATAATCTATAAAGGACATTTGCTTTCTGTTTCAACTTTTTGATAAGATGACACCTTCAATATTTCTTTTTATTTGGTCAAATAGATTTTTAAAAACACTGAAATTTGTCATTATTGATTACCATTTTATATACATGTATACCTTGCCTTACGTCGGTAATTGGTTCCAGGAGAACGACTTAAGTCGAAAAACGACGTAAGTCGAATTTACTTGTCTCCAAATCTACTTGTCACTAGGCTAAACCATAAATTGCCAATTCCCGTTCTGTATTTTATTTATTAATGCATTTTTAATAATGTATGGTTAATAAGGATCTATTTTAAGCTTACAAACAAATAAATTTTAGTTTTTAATATAATACAGAAAAAAGTGATCTAAATCTACGAATGCATGCATTGTAAATATAGTACACACTTGTAAATGTATATATTTTAATATGATTTTATGTGCTTTAAACGCTTTTCTAGTGATATTACGACTTCAATATTTGTGGCGGACAGACGTAAAGTCGAATAAAATGACTTAAACTTTTTTATTTTTATTTTTCCATATACTTTTTTGACAAACGACGTATAATCGGGAACGACGTAAGTCGAGGTATACCTGTATTCCTATTAGTGGAAAGTTTGAATTAATTGGATTTTTATATTACTTACTGTAATAAGAATAAAGTTTATATTAACTTGTTTTGGTGATATTAAGAGCAAATTATGTATATTTCCCACAATAGGACTGAATAGGAGAAAATAGAGACATTGAAGTTGAAAAAAATTTGACACACATTTAAATCTAGCACAACAGTGCAACATGCTCAAACATTGTATATTATTCTTACCCAAGGTTTTGACTCCATCCCAAACAGGATGATGAAAATCAATTCAAACCTTGGTTGCCTCAGAGGATATTTTACACAAAGGGATTGAGAGTAGTCATAATTATGAGTCCAGGTGATCATTGGTCAGTTAAAGGAGTGGTTGGCTTAAGGATGATTAAAAACAAGTAGCAATTTTTTCAGATTGCTACTTTATTTGGAGACATACTTCTAATTTAGATTATATGTTTAGAATAGAATATAATTTGATTAATAATAAAATTATTAATCAAATATCTTATTTATAGAAAATAAAACTTTGCTTTTGTATAAAACAAATGAATAACATTTGAATTTATTTAGATTGATTATTCATAAATATACCATTTAAATACATACAATATAGTACAATTCTGTAAAGATGATTGCATTCAATATTAGTAATTTATAGTATTATAATTCTTAGTTTTCATAATATTTTTAATAGGTTTAAAACATATTGCATTGATAATAAAATTACTAAAATATTTCAAGTGTAATTTTATATTTTAGTAATTAATTTTGATGTTGAAGTTTGAAATGTAATTTGTTTTTTAATTTTCAGTAATAAAATAGATATTTAATATAAAAGTTATAATGATTATATAGAGAATATAAAGATAATTACACATTTAATAATGCTGTTAATATTATATGTTCAAAAATTTTTATAGTGTTTTAACAAGTCGTAAAAGTAGTTCTACCTCAAGCTTACTAGAAGCTACCTCAGAAAATAGCAAAACCTTTGTATCAAGTATGGGTCAAGCTACATCAACTGAATTTTTGACAATTAGAGTAAGTATATATAAATTTTTACAAACAAAATATTAAATCTAAATGTATTTAGTGTTGGATATAAATGTTTATTTTCTATATTTTTTTCATAGTGTATTACATTATTAATTTAATACAATTAAATAAGATTTTGTATAGATATTTGCAGAATTTTATTAGTAATCATTCCAGTTCTTACAAGATAATGGATGTCATAAGCAGTTGTTGTATCTCATATTTGGGAATTATATTTACATATTTTAACAGTAATAGCTATTATAATGATCTATTTTTAGATGAGAAAAAATTTAAATTTTTTTGGAAAAGGAAAATATTTACTGGAAGATAGGAACTGATAAAGTGCATTCAATAAGGCCAAACTATAAGCATTTAAGAAAGTGGGAAACTGCTTATCATGCCTTTAGAATATTACTAATGTTTACAGAGAAGTTTACCTGTTGGAAAAATGTACTAAAACTTGTCTGAAAAACTTTGATTTGATGGTTTTATCTGTCTAGATAAGAAATATTCTGTGAATGACCATCAAAATTAATAGGGCTGCAAGTGGGTTACTTTTTTTGCAGTTAATATTTGTTTTCCTATTTTCAATATTAGATTACTTTTCGTTATAATTTGTCTTTCAACAATTAAACATACAATCATTATGAGAATGTAGATTAAAATATACATTATTATTGAAATAGAAGAAAAAACATCAGAAATATTCAGAGAAAACACTACCATTTATAGTGGTGTCATTCTTGAAAGCACTTCCATTTTAACAGATGTCATTTTTGCTGTGGAGTCTAGAAACATAGTATTGTATCCTGTAGTTGAACTTTCTAAATACAAATTGCTATGGACATGTTTAAGTTACCCTTGCTCTGTGATACATGGGTTTTGATTCAGGGATGAGGACATATTCTTCAATATTTTTGTATCAGTAAATTTGTTCTCCTCCCAAGATGTGTGTTCTTATTTTATATCATATTACAAAAATTAGGAATAGAAATAAGTACACTCTACACATCAGGTACACCTTATATACACTCAAAACCCAAGAATGAAAAATTTTTATTACTCATTGTCATTGGCCTGATATCCTAATATATATATATATATATACAGATTGATGCTCATGGTGTAATACCATGATTTTATAGGAATGGACAGCTTATCTGAATTATAGACTGTTAATGGATATGTTTCCTGAGCCAGTTATACTAAAGGAAGAACATTGTAGCTTGTTTTGGATGCTGGTCTTATTGACAAAATTATCTTTGCAATTCTTGTACTGCCAGTCTCTTGAAGTTTTTTTTTTTTTTTTTGGAATGTCATACCTGCAAAATATTTATTTCTTATGTCAGTTAATTGCTTCATTCTTTACCCCAATTGCATTTTATTATTTCAAGTGCTGATCTCTGGTAAATTCAGTGACACATTTTATAGACAGGAACTTCTCATTCAAACTTTATGAAAAATTAAGAATGCTTTGCTGTCATAGGAAAAATTTGCAAATCTGATGTGAAGACTGTGGATAAGACAGCAATATAGGAGGTAAAGAAAATCTTTGAGTAAAACAATTTGTTGTCTCTCAAAGAAATTGTTCTCAATCAGCACATTCAAAATGCCTTGAATGGACTCCAAAAGGAGGAGATACTTGTTTTTTGTCATTGTATGTAATGACACTTCATTTCAGCCTGCAAGCTCCTCAAAGAGACATTGCTATTAGTGCTTGTATCAGCAGTGTTCCATAAACAGTTTTTTTTTTCTGGTTTCTGAAAGCAAGAGGATTTCTAAAACCAGAATTTAAAAAATTCAAACTATAACTGTATAGTCATTGTGAGCTTAGCAAATATCCTTTCTATGGACATGTCAATAAACATACTTCAAGATGAATGAAAACTCTTGCAGCTGAAAAAGTTACTGAGCAGAATAAAAATACTCCTATAGATGTTTATTGGGAATCATTTCTTACTCTGAAAACTCTTTCTGAAATCTGAAATATCCTCATGTCACTAGTCATTCAGGCTTCTTTAACTTTATCTCATGGAAGTGTGGATGTGGAAAGAGGTTTTTCTCAGTCTGAAAGAATTTTGATAGATAACAAGACACACATGGATTAAAGTGCTAAATGCCAGATTCAATGTGCAAGATGTATTAAAGGAATGTGGTAATAAACCAGAGTATGTATCAATTACAAAGAAACTGATGGCATTAACAAGGTCAACTTATGTTTTCTTGTATGGGAAGAAAAGAATAAAAAGCAAAATGACTCAAAAGCAAAAAGAAGAGGAACAGCATAAGCTTATGGAAGAGAAACGAAAGGAAGAGGTATAGAAAATAAAACAATTTATTGATAAATTTTAAGACAATCTGAATTAAGCAAAGAAATGGAGACAGAAAAGAGAACAAGTGAAAAACTTTTTAAAGCAAATAAGGAGCTAAAAGTAGCTTTAGAAAAAAATGATATGAAGAAGCCAAAGCTGCTCAAGCAATGCTACAAAGCCTTAAAGTATGTAAAGTATTGTTTGTTTACTTAGCCAAAAGTAAACAAACAGATCAGTGACGACAAAGGAAATTTCATAACAAATTTCCTCAAGAAAAAATGAAAAAAAATGTGGAAAAATATGTACAGTATCTGTTTTCTTTTTTTTTTTTATATGGATTTTTTACTCAATCTGGACTTGTTTTGGTTTTCCTTTGATTTGCATTCAATTGGTTATTAGCTTGAGTATTTTACTTTTAGTTCATTTTTATTTTAGTTACATACCTCAAGTTGTGTATACAGTTTCTTGTAAAATTATGTACAAAAATACAGTGGAACTTCACTTAACGAGCATAATTTGTTCCAAAATGTTACTCAAAGTGAAATACTTGTTAAGCAAAACAATTTTTCCCATATAAATTAATATAAAAGACAATAATGCGTTCCATGCCAGAAAAAAAATACTCAAATATTTTATGTATAATGTTTATTCAAGAAAATTATACAATATAAATTGTTATGGAGCGTGAATCATCGTCATCATTTTCTTCTAGCGCAGAATGAACCAACCTGGAATGCAAATTCGATTTGCAAAAAAGAAGTAGAAATACAGTAATTTCTAATATTTAATTATAGCCTTTGCATAGCCCAAGAATTTGGCATATTCTGCAGTGTGTTTATTATATAATGGGCTATGGTTGTTGATGTTTATATGTAATAAGTCTGAACACAACTTTGGAAAAATGTGTGATCATAAGCGACACTAAGATGATAGAAGAACGAGTGCTACACACAGACTGATGTAGCATGTGCACAATCCAGGATATCCCCTTTCTTTGTAATTCATTATGTGAAATGCTGTTCATTAGATGAGTCATTTTTTTACAATTTGCTTTGCTTGTTATGAGAGGTGCTTGTTAAGTGAGGTTACCACTGTAATAATCAGTGGAAGGATTGTAAGGAACCTGGTACCTATTGGGCCTGGTACCTGGTACCTAGTGGAAGGATTGTAAGGAACTGGTACCTATATGATTGAACATTGCAGACATTGCTATAGCTTTTGTATCAAGGCATGCTACTATATGCTTTTAATTTGTTTACAAATGCTCATTAATAAGTCTGAAGATGATATGGGTGCATGACTATTTTGTTAAGATTGATTGAAAAACCAGCAAATATGTTGATGAATACAGTATTGCACAAAATTTGTATTCACAATGATTCATGTACAAATAATTTTTCATAGATTTATTTATTATACATACATTTAAAAAAATCTACACACATTCTGAGTATGAGAAATCTATTTTTAGGTACACTGTTCTTACATTGACCTACAGAAAAGAAAATACAACATTTATACACAGTTACATATATTACTGAACATAAAATGTATGCTAGCTCTAATGAAACAATGTTTGTTCAGCACAATGCAAGGTAGACTGTATACAGTTTATTGAATTTCACTGCATAGGAGTTTGAGGTCCACCTGAGATTCTGTTACTTTGCTCTTGTTTCCACACATGATCTCCCAACATGTACCAATGTGCACAGCTCTTATTGCCTTCCTCTGCTTTGATTTGCACCACATTTTCAAGAAAATTTCAATTGCAGAATATTTAGCATGCCAAATTATTATTAGACAATTTTGGATTATCAGCTACTTTTCAGTGGATAAATAAACTTCTATTGTAATATGTAATTAAGCTAGTTGAAATAAAGGAAAATATTTTGACTAATGTAATTTTTTTTTCCTATCATCTATGATAAAAATTGAAATTTATATTAATGATTAAAATAAAACATCCTACTAACCTAAGAGAGTTTATCAAAGAGAGGCAGAAAACTTTGTGTGTGCATGTGTATACTGTTTCATATAAAGTGATATTGTTCATGAAAAATAGATCAATATGCGTAAATCTTATATCATTATGTAGAAAACAATATTGTCTTTTGTGCTGACTTAGTGCCATAAACAAATAACGAATCAAACAATTTTATTTTTTGTCAAAGTAACATAATTTATAACATCAAAAATTTAGGTCATAATTTAACATTTTTTTGTAAGTAGTTTTTACTTTGATAATATACTATTGTACTGAAAACTACATAAAATAATAAGTATATGTAATTTTTTTTTATCCCTATGATAATAATTCAATTTTTGGTGAATTTTTAAAATAAAATACATCGAGTGACATTGAGTGACTGCAGTTTGGACCATTGTTTTGAAGGGTAAAGTACAACTGATCAGGTCGCATTAAAAGGGTTAAGTTCTTCTCTTCTGTCTTCAAATCCTATACCACCATTTCTAATGGTCAACTCTTTACTTCTGCAATAGTTTTCTCATGCTCGATCTAGAATAGGTTTAAGTTTATCTGAAGTGATGATCTCAGCTATGGACCACATCATCTTCCAGCAGGAGGTTACAGATGTATCTTTGATGTCCTCTGTCACCTGTTTTATTAGGAAGAAACTGGCAGCTATGATGAAACCATTCTAAAACTAAATTACTGAGATTGTCATTGCTGTCTAAACCCTTAACAATGCAACTCATACTGCAAAGTACTATATTATTTTTCCAACTTTTCCAACGATTATCAACACGACTGTGTGCCGGAAATAGCCGTTCCCTAACGGGTACTTTGCGCAGATTCGCATTGGTGTGCCAGGCCTGGACTTTAAGCGTGCACTGAATTAAATAATGACCAAGTTTGTCAATAACAAATCAAATATTTAATAAAGGTTCTAGTAATAAACTATATACAAAACTTAGTAAAAATCAAGTAACAATTTATTCAATGAAAGTCAATAAGAATCAACCCGACAAAACTCAATCAATCTATTTTTTAACTTGATTCTATTGCCCTTTGGAATTTGACAAAAAATTCAAAGACTTAACTTATGTACAATAATTCTTATGAATTAAAGATCCTAATTGTCACCTCAATATACTAGGAACCTTTTTCCTCAACTCTCAAGACTTTCTCTAATCTTCGATCCACAAATCGAATAACTTCAAAATTGCCTTGGAACTATTTTATCCTATCGGACACCTTTCTTGTTCACTGCTACGAAGCTCACCAAGCTCGTTGCTATCTGGAGTTCACCTCGTTCGTCTTCACTTGACGTTCGGTTTTTATACTGTGAGGTGACGTCACAATTCTGAATGAGATCACTCCTCATTTATATACTTATTCACTAACAATAAAAACTTTTCTATTTGTCTGGTAGCCTATTTTCCGACAATACTCGCTAATTTTTTACATTATTCTTTTTGACAATTTTTGGGATGTTTTATTCTTTTAAGGTTTAGCGAATTTAAGTTGTGCGTGTAGGGTCTTCTCCCCCCTTTTCTCGGTGCAGACTTACTTTTTTCTGCTCGGGAACGCAAGTGTGCGTGAGTTTTTTCTACGGCGCTTTTCTCTCGTTGGTGAGTTGGTTTCTCTTCTATTTTTAAGTTTCTAAGGTGAATGGTGAGGAAACCTTCGTCCTAACAAAACATAAGCCCCAAACAAAAATATAATAAAAAGCAAAAATAAAAGTAAATAAAAAATAACGCTCGGACTTGGTTCCTTACAATACATCTCTTCATATAATTGGTTTTAAGGGATCCTATATCTCTTAATTAAATGGCTGGGATAAAGGATGTAGTATTAGGAAATAGACAGTATCTACTTTGTCATTTGCAAACTTGTTTGCGTAACTTGGATGTCCTGGATATTGTCTAGTGAAAGGAGGACTTTAAATGGAAACCCTTCAGGAATTAAACAATGGTGGAATTAATCTGAAAAGAGGTCTTTTGTTGTTCAAGCTTTCTTGATTCACATTAATTAAAACATGTATATTCTGGTTTTTCAATTGTAATTTAACTTTTACTTGGAAAGCTAATTCTAGACTAAATTAGTTAAAAAATATTTCTGTTTTAATAAATACTTTGGTTTCCTTTATTTAGTAGCTTATTTCTAAATTTTGAATTAAGGTAGTACACTTAACTATAAAATTATATTAATGATTAAATCTGTCTGAAAATCACACTTTGATATTACACTTTGATATCAAATAATTTTTACTTTCCTGGCAGTTATATATCAGAGGGAAAGTATTGTAATCAATTAAATTTTGATCCTCCAGGTTTTTTTGCATTTCTCAATGTTTTAAAGTCTCCTGATTCCAATAACATCAAAAAATGTGAACACAATTTTGTATATGTGAGTGTATTTATGTGTGTGTTGGGCCTGTATTTTGCTTTATATTTCAAGACTCTATGAACCAAAAGTTTTGAAATATGGCAGGAATAATTCTATATATGGGGCATTGATGCTATTACATTTTGGAGATTATAAGTCAAGAAGGGAGATAGAGGAGAGTCATATCTCGAGTGAGGTCAAACACATTTTTATATATTCTGAGCATTTACAAAATGATTTGTGTAATTATAATGCTATCTAAGCATTTTTAAAATTTGTTACATATAGCTAAATATACAGACAACTATACTTGAACAGATATATTATTTGTTGAAAAATTTTAAAATCTCACACTTAATAGAAAATTTATTCATTATTAGCATTTACAATTTTTTAAAAATTCATCCATGCCTCATCTATAAGGCTTTTGTCTTTTATAATAATAATTATAAAAAATTACTTTTTAATAAATGAATCTTGTAACATATGTTCCAAATATAATTTTTTCCTTTGACTTCGTGTTTGAGTGCCAGGAAAGATGTGCAAGAACCCTTTCCAGCTTTTTATCAAGGTTTTTATTAATTTGTAAAAATTATCTACTTATCTGATTTATTTGAAAAATAACGAATTATATGTTATTTACTGTGAAGGAATAAAAAGGATGAAAAATTTACAGATGTATTGAATTAATATCAAATTATGAAAGTTTCAGACAATTTATGATGTTTTAAGGTAATACGTAGTGTACGTTTTTCTGTAATTTTGCAGAAAAACAATTTTTTTCCTTAATATCTTCAAGTCCTTACATTAACAATTAAGTTGTTAATATTTTATTTTTAATCTGTGAGAATCTGATATTATAATCTGAATTTCAAAAACATGTTTTCCAATAAAGATATTTCCATTCTGGCTTCTAAAAAGTATTACTGGTTTGTTTTTCTGTCTGCTTTTATTGATTTTTCTTTTAATATTAAAGATGAATTTTTTTTTGTAAGAGTTTTTATAAGTAGTGATTTAAAAGTCAATAATAGTTCTTACAAACTTTAAATCAAATTTAAATCAAAATATAAGTAGTCTGTGTTAATGGTTATAAACTTCTGTTTGTCTAATAATAATTGTTTTGAAAAATATAATATTAAAAGATAATTAATCAAAATTCAGTTACTGTTATTTTGTGAGTTATTTTGTGAGTCTATTATTTTTTCTGTATTGGAAGAACAATAGAAGAACATGCTTCTTGTTAATAGAATTGCATGACTTATTGTGAAAGTTATCCAAAAATGGATAAATTTCAGTAACTATGTTTCATTCTTTGAAAGTTTTTTGTATTTATGTACTCTAATTTGTTTCAGTTTTTTTCCAATATAGCTCAGAATAAGTTCTTAGGGCAAATCTTCAGAAAGTATGTTTTAAATTTAATTGATATTAATGGATTTATTGGAAAATAATTGAGAAATTTAAATAATAATCAATATTTTATTTTAAATAATTATATATAATTATTATAATTAATGAAAAGGAGGAAGATAGAGGTGAACTTCGAAATGGAAAACGTAGAAGTTGGGATGATGATTTTACATTAAAACGACAATTTTCTGCTCTTATACCTACCTTTGATCCTCGTCCAGGACGAACAAATGTTAATCAAACAACAGATTTAGAAATACCTCCTCCAGGTATTTAATTAATTTATTTTAAGTGAGAAAATACAAATATAATTAGAATTTTCATCTAACTTGAATTTACTAATTAGGTTCAGATGAATCTAAATCTGAAGAAATAAGAGAATTAACATTGCAACCACAGTTGATTTTAACACTAAAAGGACCTAACTTACCTGGGGTAAATAAATTTAATATATATATATAATTGAACAGCAGTTATTCAAATTGATAAATTTTTTCTTAAATTTGTGTACACTTTTAATTTATAGGTACCTGATTTAGAATTGGAACTATCAAATCCTGATTGGACAATATTTAGAGCAGTACAGCATCTGGTTCAAGCTTCTGAAATTGGTACAAGGCAAGATAAAATACGGAGATTGTGGGAACCAACTTACATGTAAATATATTAATCATTAAAAATAATTTCAGATTATATTAATATTAGATTGTAATAACTACATAATTTTATAAATGATTGATATAAATGAGTATTTATTTATAACTTTAAGCTGGATATTATGAGGATGAGTCAAAACAAATTGATTTTTTTTCCCTCCTGTTGAAATTATAGCACTAACAAATATTCCTAGTCTATATCACTAAAAATTAGTTACCAATACATCTGACAAAAAAAAAATTGCATGAAAATGAGGTAATTCATTATACAGGTATCCCTTGATTAACACGGTGAATTAAAATCCCTTGATGCTACTGTGCATATCAAAATTGCATTAATCAAATACGATGGTACCTTGGTACTCTACTGAACAATTAGATCCCACTAGAACAAATTTTTCTTTAATAAAAAATATTTTTATTTTTATTTTGTCATCCATAAGAAAAGTTTTATATGATGAAAATTAATAACTAATTTAAAAATAAAATGAAACCTTAGAGCTGCCTATCTTCATCATACAAAATTATACTTGATTCAGTTTATGTTCTTCACTTTATGCATACTGAACATAATCATGTCAGTGACACACTAAGATTTTTAACAATGTCTTCTTGAAATTTCTTTTTTGTCAACAGTTTTTGGACACCCCATATGTTTTCTATCCTTTGGATCAAAATTTCTCAAACAAAACTTACAAAACACATTTGATATGTCCAACATTTAGGAGCATCTTCTTCATACACTAAAAATATCTTTTACTGTTTGTATAGCATTATATCCTTTATGAAACTTAAAAAGCATACATAATATGCCTGATATGCAGATGTTTTGGTTTGATTTTAAACAAACAAAATGTGAAGTACAGTTTTAAAATAAGCTTCTAAACAAAGAATACAATCTTACAATTAGCAGTAATGTGTTAAATTTCACAGTTATTGTAATTAAACTACATATCTATATCAGAAATCACCCTCAGCACAAAAATAGCAAATTCACCGACACCTTGCTGAGAAAAACATATGTCAAGTAAAGAAGGCTGTTAAAGCTGTCTTAATTAAAACTTTTGCCCTGTATATAAAGGGATTGCTGAAATTAATTTTGCACATTAATCAAATCCCACATTAAGCAAGGGGCATTTGTATAAAAGTTCTACTGTATTTATAAACAATACATGTATTTGAAAAAGGAACATTAATGATACTTTATTTTTTGATGTGTAAAACAAAAACACCATTACCAATGATTGCCAATTATTTTAAACTGTTTGGTTAGTTGAAAGGTAATAGTTGTGTTAATTTTATATTATAAATAAAAAAATCATAAATTAAATTTTCACACATTTAAATTTAACTAATTATATTTTTTTATTTATAATCTAAAATCAATACTTGTATTAAGTTTGAATTAGAATTTTTTATGCATTTAAATTCTAAAATTCACTTGATTCAATGAAATTCAAATTTATATTAATTAAAGATATCAAATTTTATTGACTATATTTTATCAGTTAACTTACTTTGAGATTAGAAATATAAATATTAAATTTTGTCTCATACAGAATATTAGGGTATAATAACTGTAAAAATATTGCCATGGTTTTTTATAACGTAGATCGTTCTGATTGGTCAACCAATGTCAATTTTAAAAATACATTAATTCCGTTTTACAGCCAGATGCACTCCAGAAATAGTTTGATTTTAAATGTTCAACTGTGTTGAACTCTCTTATTGAGAGTTAGCAAAGTTTTGTTTTTTCTCTTGTTTTATTGTTTTCAAATTAATTAGTTAACTTTTATTAATTTGAGACTTAATAAATTATATTCCATGTCCTGTGACTATATACCTTTAGTTTTAATTTGTTGTTTTACATATTTTCTTTAAAAGTTCTATTCTATATTGCATATTTTGCAAAATTAAAAAATGCTCATTATGATATCTTAATAATAATTATAAAATTTTTTTAGTATCTCATACAGAGAAGCTAAAGATGATGAAAAGAAAGCTAAGAAAGTAAGAAATAATTATTTGAAGAATTGTTTAAAATTTAAAAAAATTTTTTCATTTAGTTTAATAAATTCCTACGATATTAGAGTTAATGAACTGACATCCAGAATATTGAATAGAATTAATAACATATTGTAAAGAGTTTGATGTCATAAAGTAGTATAAATGTTTCTTTGAACATTTAATTGTTCTGAATGTTTATTATACAACTTGAAATAAATTTAAGAAGCTGAATTATTTGGAAAACATAAAAGTGAGTTTTTACTATTATGAGATAAAATAAAAACAGAAGTTAGTGTTAGGCAAGTGTAATGACAAAATATCTTGAAATTATAGTATGGACAAAGCAGAGATGATTCATTTTGAAGAGATATGTTTGTATTAGAATCTTTTTATTAAACTAGTTCTTATAGCTTAACAGTAAATGGAAACAAACTGATTTACAAGAAAAGTAGAAAACAGCTTTTGTGTTAGCATTATTTTATTAGCATAGCTTTCTTATTAGCAAAATTGAAATTTCATGGACAAACTTTTATGATAGAAGTGGATTAGTATGTTTATTGTTTTTCAAATAATTTAAGTTTCTGTAAAATAATTTTACAATTCAAGATTTTATTTGTTTTTAATGTTGTNTTTGTACTTGTATATGTGAATTATTACATGTAAGATGTGCCAGAATTTGGGAAACAAACCAGCTACATTAAATAAATTAAAAAGTAATATAAACAAAAGTACTTGATTTTTTTTGAGGAAATTTGTGAAATTTTAATTGGTATCAACATCAACAAATTCAGTATAAATAAGGTTAAAAATTTTATTTAATTTTATTTATGAAGGATATGGCTGATTCAGTTCCTATTGTTAAATCTTCATTACCTAAAGATTCTACATTAAAAGATCAAGATTTCACTGTAAATAGTCCAAATAATACAGCAACTTGTACTCTTCCTTCAATATCTTTAGATTCAACTAGTTGCACAGTTGAAGAAGTCTTACAAGTACTACGGTTACTTTATGTGCTTTCAAAAGAAAATCCAAATTGTATATATGACAATGGTAAGAATTTAATGTAAAATAATTATTTATATAAAATATATGTACAGTGGAGCATTAAAAATAGATTTCATCTGGATTTTCAAATATACATGTAAATTAGCCAAACTCTAAATACATTGAAAATTAAACTTTCAATTAAACAATTCAAGACAGTATTTCACAAGGAATGTAGTAATATTACAAAAATTCAACATATAATTTACAGAATCAATATATTTAAATAAAAAATGCACTAATCATAATTAAAAAATTACAAATTCTGAATGAATGTTAGAACATCAATAATGTAAGGCTGAAAAAACTTGAACAACAAAATTAATTTTGAAAGGGGTTAGTAGCCTATTTGAAAAATGGAAGAGAGAGCTGTTCAAGTATCAGACTTGAACTGTTGAACTTTGTAAATTATATATTGAATCTGTTATTCAGCAACTTTTTTTCTAATCCTGATAAAAATTTAATTTGAATCATTCAAAATTATCCTATTTTTGAATGATTTGAGAATTTTATTGTCTCTATCTAAATTTCAAAGTATCCCCCTTTTTTTGTCTTATAAGATGCACTTTTTTGTAACTAAAATTTATCTGAAAATTAGAATGCATCTTGTAAATCAAATTTGTCTCATACTGTGAAGAATATTTTTTCCAAATAACTAACTTGAAAAATGTGATGCATACAATATATCAGTACATGTACTGTACATCTTATAAAGTAAAAATACAGTAATTTCATTTTAAAAGATAACATTTGCATTTTTAAATATATTTTTAAAAATCTCTTTAAAATATTTAGTATCTTTTTAATTATTACAAGTCTAACTTTAAATAAACTAAGTTAAAAAGTTACATTATATAATAATTAAAAACACAAAAAAAAGTTTGATTCTTTATAAAAGAAAAGAACATTTTAGATTTCTTCATGTTTTATATAAAGTAAGTATGAGATATTTTCTTATAGTACATTAATAGAGTATGCTATGTGGAGAGATGTAGTATTTGTGAAAAGTGGTATCAGTTGTATACATACAGTATGTATATACAAGGTGTTGCAATATAATTTAACCAGGAGATTTTCATTAATTACTATTTATATTAATTACAGATTTTATGATATTGTGAGATCCAACCTCAGAATAAGTCCAAAATTGTTCATTTTCCCCCTAAATTTTCGACATATATGAAATAAATTTGTCACCTCCTCGTTAAAATAACATTGTGGGAAAAAAGAATCAAATATCGATAGAAACTTATAACTTTCATCGTTAATATAAACATTCAACCCTCAAACAATGACATTCCTCTGCTGCAAGACAAAAAGTTTATAGTTAAAGTCCGAATTTGTCATTTTGTTTTGGTCCCGGGAACAACTTTAACCTCCATACCTGCGGAACCAACTCTACCTCACACAATAGGGGATCACCTGACTAATTTCCCCTGCCCGAAGCTATAAAAGCGACTTCTTTCCCCCTCCTCAGGGGAGTCTTACAACTACGGCCGTCGGAAAGGGTTCAGTCTTGGAGGATTTTGACTTTGTGCATCGATCATAAAAAAAAAAGGACTAAAATTTTCCCACCTACGTGGAAGTAAACTAGAGGTATGGAGCAGTTAATGTAAACTCTCTCTCCGCAAGTTAGGAGCTAGTGAACTAAATTCATTTCTCCAGATGTTAGATTTTGTAATTGTTAATTTCTTCGTTAATCTAATAAATTGTTGTTTCCATTGTTAAATGGTGTCATTTACTCGCATATCGCCTATGCCTCGTCGACGACCCCTCTCACCTCCTCCACTCGACCTGACAAAAAATATCCCGACCCTTCAGGACTGCGTTCGAAATTTAGCCATCTTGACAAGTGAGCAGGTTTAACGACCTGTAGCCGAAAAGGGAGAGTCGGCAGTTCCCGATCTCCCCAGCGGTTCGCATAATATTGAACATTACTAACATAAAATAACAAGAACCATTCCATTGTTCATGAAGGTGAGGAAGGGATGTGGTGAATGATGGTGACATGACTCTTACCAGTTTAAAAAAATACCAAAGATATCCATCAAAACTGAAAGAGTTAGTAAATAATTTTAAAGACAAAGGAATACAACTGATATTAATATTTTGAGATGTGAACTGTGTGATATTACTATAAATTTGGATGAAAAGTATCTCTCTTCACCAGTTAAGCAGCACAATTCTAATAGGGAAAAAAAAAGAAAAACAAAAAGAGGCAGAAATTTATTTTGCCGTCATTAAAATTCTGTAAAGAACAATGCAAGCAAGAAGAATGAATTTTCACGTGAACTTGTTACAGCTTTAATATGGTCAAGGATTGGTCTTAACTTCGTAAATCATCCAGCATTCAAAAACTTTCCAGAAAAGTATACCAAGCACTCAATCCCTGACCAAAGCATTCAAAGGTAAAGCTATGTGCAGCCTGCATATGAATCAACATGTTGAACATTCTCATTGGTCCATCAATAGCCAATTCAACTCATACTGTTAAGATTTTACAAATTAGAAAAGACAAGTTCTACACCAGGGGTGGCCAAAACGTGGCGCATTGGACGATTACAAGTGGCGCTTCAGTTAGTTCTGAGCAAAATTGCCAGATTTGGCTTTTATGCGATTAAGAATATTATATAAAAAAATAAATTTTTTACAGTCTGTCATGGCAAGTTCATTTGTTGCACAATTCATTACNCCAGGGGTGGCCAAAACGTGGCGCATTGGACGATTACAAGTGGCGCTTCAGTTAGTTCTGAGCAAAATTGCCAGATTTGGCTTTTATGCGATTAAGAATATTATATAAAAAAATAAATTTTTTACAGTCTGTCATGGCAAGTTCATTTGTTTCACAATTCATTACAGTCTATTTTGCAGATAAAATGAGTGTTCTCCACATTGTAAATTACAGTGAATGCACGTATTTTGAGTCTTGCGATCTTTATTTCCGATCAGTTTACAGGCGTGTAAATGGCCGAAAACATTTATTGTGATTAAAGTTATTCCAAGCTGATCTTGTTCTCAGAGCCAATAATTGTGGTGCAGAGTAATCTTCACCAAACAAGACTCTGGCAGCAATAGCACCGTCATGAAGCAATAGCCCTCTCGTACAGGAGATTATTGTTGACTATTGTAAATTGGTGCTTCAATAAACTGTCATAAATTAATTAATTCAACTGCGTGATAAAGTTATTCCCTTTTCTCTCCTAAGTGAAGCAGATTTATTCTTATCTCTATTTATCAACCCCTAACATTGAACGTAAGATTGTACAAAAAGTGTTCGAGGTATATGGCGCATCTGAACTCGTCTGTCAAAAAATTGGCGCATGGTATGTAAAAGGTTGGCCATCCCTGTTCTACACTGTTATGTAGGTCTTCAATGATGCATGTACCAGACTGTGGAACTTTGCAATTTTGTATGAAAAGGTTTGGTTACTTGTAATAGGCCAGACACTAAGTGCATGCTCAAATGTAAAGTTGACATATATGAATCTGAGACATGTCACTTGTCTTACCCATTGCCTTAGCAGAGTATGTGAAGCAATTAGGATCAAATTTTTTTGGGTCAACAATGAAAAAGACTGATTAAATGTCCTGCAAATGTACATCTATATAAAGAGATAACTGGCTTGCCACTCTCAAAATACCTTAATAACCAGGTGGGACATGTGGATTCAAGTAGCATATTTTAAATTGAAAACTTTTGTCCATGGAAGCATTCATTAATAAATCAGACAAAAAATTCTCAGTGACCACAGTATATCTCAAGAATCTGTTGAAACAAAAAGCTGTATTAAAGGAACTCTATACCGTTCATTCATATAAGTTCCTGTGCAGTTTATTTTCTAAGCTTGAGGAAAGTGATCTGTCTACTGAGAAGCAGTGGAAGATTTTTAAACACACCAAAATCCAGTTGGATAGATTCGCTTTAGAGAAACTTTAATACTCCATGAGGAAAAGTTTAGATATTCAAAATATAATTCCTGAGATTGTTAACTTACAAAACCTGGAATTTTTACTGAAAACTAAATATGCTACTCTGAGATTTGTTGATGTTGAAATTGTTTTCACATTCCAAAAATTTACTTTCCTTTCACTGTCTGTAGCTGACTATGAAGAATGTAGAACAGCTGTGTGTTTGCTTTAATTTATAAACAGCTTTTCTGTTTGTAAATTATGAAACTGGATGGATCAGATTCTAAAACTGACTGGTTTAAATTTTTATCATTTTCTTGAGTTTGTGTGGTCTATGTATACTTTATGGACAATAAAATGATCGTTTTACTTCTATATATTTTTAGGAGCACTTTTTTGGCACTTTTTAATTTTTTTTTTTGTTTTTAAATAAAATTTGCACCTCAACTATCCTAGTTTACTAACCAGAAATGAAATATTTCATCATCTGTTTTTTTTTTTTTGTTATATCACTACAGTTGCTGATGTGAAGTTAATGTTGGGAGATTTGCATTGTCATTTTGATAATAAAATGCAATATTTGGAATTATTTATATCTGATATTAGCTTTTAATTACTCTTTCATTATCATGTAGAATATATAAATATAGTGTATGATATGATAACTTATGCACTACAATAAAAGCTTTCTGTGGGATTTTATTGTGTATATTCATAGAAATTTATTTTGAGATTTACTGAATTTTATTAAAAATTTGATATATCAAATACATTTTAAACAGATATTTAGGAAAACCAATGAATGTATTATAAATATTTCAATTCTAGATGAGATTTTTCTACATTGACACTGTTGAAATATTTTAAACACAAAAGTATGTTTTAAGTGCTGTTATTTAAAAATATATTTATAGAATATAAAATATTTAATGAATTGAATGAAAGTTTAATGAAAAATTTCTATATTTATATACACACGTATGAAATAGGGCCAAAAGTTTCCAGCCTATGTTTTAGATGTTATAGGTATAAAACAATAATGTAATTTTTTTGATTTGATCTTCTTGAAGTTCAACACACTTATTACATCTTGGAATTAGCATTCGAATACTCTTGAAAAAAATAGTCTGCAGTTTTGTCTTGTCTGCAAAATGCTCATAAACTGCCTCCTACAACTCTTCTTCACTTTTTCAAAGGTTTATTTGTGTTTCAGTAACAGGTAGTAATCACTAGGTCCTGACTGTAGAGTGGGGATGATCAAGCTCCTCAAAGCCACACTCCTTCATAGCAGCCTCAGTAATGGCAGCAGTGTGCACTGGCACATTGTCTCACAAGAGGCAAACATGATGCAAATTAATGCAACAAGTCTAACTAAAATGAGTGTTTCTAAGCGACTTATGGAAATTGGCAGGAAAAACTGTTTTATTAATCCACATACAGATGGTGCTGTCTGTTACTATTATTATTTTATTCCTACCATGTCTAAAATATAATTAGGCCAGAAACTTTTGATGCCTACCATGTACAGTACATGTGTGCTTTTTTAGAAATGAGTCTAAGAAAAGTTTTCAAGTTCTTGATTTTAATAATGGAATTTAATTAGAACTTTAAATTTTTATTTGTTTTTAATGTCAGTTTTTCTTACTTTTTGATTATATTAACCTTAACTTTTATATTTCCAGATTTGGAAGATTCAGTTTTCAATGTTCCTGCTGATGATTTCATAAGTAGAAAAATTACAAATAAATTGGTTCAACAAATTCAAGTAAACTATTTTTTATTATCTAAGTTATTCGTATTTCTAATTACAATCGTTTTAAAGTTTTTCCAATATATTTGTTTCAAAATTTTTATAAGCATACTATATGACATAAACTATTGTTTTTGTATGTGTTCTGTGTTTGTATTTTATGAGGGAGAAGACTATCACTTGCAGTTAGTTGTATTTTTTTATTTAAATATAACAAATAAATAAATATATTTAAATGATAAAAGCAGTTTATTGATATAAATGTTTATGATGCTGTTATTAATTTTATAGTGAAAATGTATGTTAATCAAAATGTAAAATTTTCTAATCTGAAGGATCCCCTAGTATTAGCATCTGGAGCACAACCTGAATGGTGTGAACATCTCACCTATTCCTGTCCAATGTTGTTTCCATTTGAGACTAGACAACTGTATTTTACTTGTACAGCATTTGGAGCATCAAGGTTATTTTGCATTAGCTACCTTAAAAATCTATTTATTTATATTTTTTTTCAGATCATTAAAGTTGATTTATTTATTTAGATCAATTGTTTGGTTGCAAAATCAACGTGATGCTGCGTTGGAAAGAAATAGGGGACCTTCTCCTAGACGTGATGATCCACATGAATTTCGTGTGGGACGACTTAAACATGAAAGAGTTAAAGTTCCAAGAGGAGATCAGTTATTAGATTGGGCTATGCAAGTAATGAAAGTACATGCAGAAAGAAAGAGTATTTTAGAAGTATGTTTAAATTTTAATGTATATTATTATTTTTTCTACATTAAGGTTATATGTAAATTTTAATAATGTACTGTAAATAAATAAGTAAACGTTTGAGTATAAGTTATTTCATAAATTATTAATAATCTAATATTTTGGCATCTTTTAACATGCTATTGAAATGTTATAAATTTAGGTTGAATTCATTGATGAGGAAGGAACTGGTTTGGGACCAACATTAGAATTTTATGCTCTAGTGGCAGCTGATCTTCAAAGAAGAGATCTTGGTTTATGGCTTTGTGATGATGAAATTCATCATACTAATGTAAAAATTATTTTCAATAGAACTATATAGTTAAAAATTATATTCTACATTGATATTTTCTATAATATTATAGAATATCTTTCAGGTTGAAACAGGAGAAGGCTTGAAACCACCTGGTTATTATATTTTTTCACCTTTTGGTTTATTTCCTGCACAATTACCACAAGATAGTGATGATTTAGAGAGGGTGGAACAATATTTTCATTTTCTGGGCATCTTTCTTGCAAAAGCATTACAAGATAACCGTCTTGTTGATCTTCCTTTATCTCGTCCTTTTCTAAAATTGATGTGTCATGGTGAAGTATCCAGTAAAATTAGGGACAAGTAAGTTTTTAGCCTCTATGTCCAATTAATTGATTTATTTATGAATTGTTTTAAATGTTTTATATTAATCTTTTTAATAACTATTTTTAATTTGCTATAAATTTTAAGGACTTATCAGACCACAGTTTTCAATTGGAAAGTATTTTCAAGTATTTTTATCTTAGAATACTTGAAAATACTTTCCAATTGAAAACTGTGGTCTGATAAGTCCTTAAAATTTATAGCAAATTAAAAATAGTTATTAAAAAGATTAATTAAAATATAGGACAAAAAGCAAATAATTATAATGTTTTATATGTAGATGAGTATACTTTGAGTTTATCATGTTTTATGTTGCATTAGTAAAAATGTTTGTTAGAAAGTTTTCAGATTTAATATTCATAAGAAATAACAGAAATTATTGAGGAAAAAATTATTTTCAAAACTCAGATTACAAAACAATGCATTGTTCATTTGTTTTATTTCTTTATAATGTTTTAATTTACTCCAATGAAAGCAATTAGAATTTTCTTTTTAGTATTTCTACTAAAAAGAAAATTCTAATTGCTTTCATTGGAGTAAATTAAAAAATTATAAAGTTTAAATATTTCATACATTTCTCTAAAACAGTCTCAAATTTAAAAAACTCATCATTCTTACATTCTAAATGAAAACAATTTACACAATTTACACTTTTGCCATGGTTTTTTATAACGT